>NC_134697.1:99492696-99789233 GCF_050947455.1 Rhinoderma darwinii | reverse complement strand
TGTGTGGTATAGTATAGAGGAGCTGTCAGCTCTCCTGTGTGGTGTAGTATAGAGAAGCTGTCAGCTCTCCTGTGTGGTGTAGTATAGAGGAGCTGTCAGTTCTCCTGTGTGGTGTAGTATAGAGGAGCTGTCAGTTCTCCAGTGTGGTGTAGTATAGAGGAGCTGTCAGCTCTCCTATGTGGTGTAGTGTAGAGGAGCTGTCAGCTCTCCTGTGTGGTGTAGTATAGAGGAGCGGTCAGTTCTCCTGTGTGGTGTAGTATAGAGGATCTGTCAGCTCTCCTGTGTGGTGTAGTATAGAGGAGCTGTCAGCCCTCCTGTGTAATGTAGTATAGAGGAGCTGTCAGCTCTAATGTGTGATATAGTATAGAGGAGCTGTAAGCTCTCCTGTGTGGTGTAGTATAGAGAAGCTGTAAGCTCTCCTGTGCTGTGTAGTATAGAGGAGCTGTCAGTTCTCCTGTGTGGTGTAGTATAGAGGATCTGTCAGCTCTCCTGTGTTGTGTAGTATAGAGGAGCTGTCAGCACTCCTGTGTGGTGTAGTATAGAGGAGCTGTCAGTTCTCCTGTGTGGTGTAGTATAGAGGAGCTGTCAGTTCTCCTGTGTGGTGTGGTGTAGTATAGAGGATCTGTCAGCTCTCCAGTGTGGTGTAGTATAGAGGATCTGTCAGCTCTCCTGTGTGGTGTAGTATAGAGGAGCTGTCAGCTATCCTGTGTAGTGTAGCATAGAGGAGCTGTCAGCTCTCCTGTGTGGTGTAGTATAGAGGAGCTGTCAGCTCTCTTGTGTGGTGTAGTATAGAGGAGCTGTCAGCTCTCCTGTGTGGTGTAGTATAGAGGATCTGTCAGCTCTCCTTTGTGGTGTAGTATAGAGGAGCTGTCAGCTCTCCTGTGTGGGGTAGTATAGACGATCTGTCAGCTCTCCTGTGTGGTGTAGTATAGAGGAGCTGTCAGTTGTCCTGTGTGGTGTAGTATAGAGGAGCTGTTAGTTCTCCTGTGTGGTGTAGTATAGAGGAGCTGTCAGCTCTCCTGTGTGTTGTAGTATAGAGGAGCTGCCAACTCTCCTGTGTGGTGTAGTATAGAGGATCTGTCAGTTCTCCTGTGTGGTGTAGTATAGAGGAGCTTTCAGCTCTCTTGTGTGGTGTAGTATAGAGGAGCTGTCAGCTCTCCTGTGTGGTGTAGTATAGAGGAGCTGTCAGCTCTCCTGTGTGCGGTAGTATAGACGATCTGTCAGCTTTCCTGTGTGGTGTAGTATAGAGGAGCTGTCAGTTCTCCTGTGTGGTGTAGTATAGAGGAGCTGTCAGCTCTCCTGTGTGGTGTAGTATGGAGGAGCGGTCAGTTCTCCTGTGTGGTGTAGTATAGAGGATCGGTCAGATCTCCTGTGTAATGTAGTATAGAGGATCTGTCATCTCTCCTGTGTGGTGTAGTATAGAGGATCTGTCAGCTCTCCTGTGTGGTGTAGTATAGAGGAGCTGTCAGCCCTCCTGTGTAATGTAGTATAGAGGAGCTGTCAGCTCTAATGTGTGATATAGTATAGAGGAGCTGTAAGCTCTCCTGTGTGGTGTAGTATAGAGAAGCTGTCAGCTCTCCTGTGTGGTGTAGTATAGAGGAGCTGTCAGCTGTCCTGTGTGGTGTAGTATAGAGGAGCTGTCGGCTCTCCTGTGTGGTGTAGTATAGAGGAGCTGTCAGTTCTCCTGTGTGGTGTAGTATAGAGGATCTGTCAGCTCACCTGTGTGGTGTAGTATAGAGGATCTGTCAGCTCTCCTGTGTAGTGTAGTATAGAGGATCTGTCAGTTCTCCTGTGTGGTGTAGTATAGAGGATCTGTCAGCTCTCCTGTGTGGTGTAGTATAGAGGATCTGTCAGCTCTCCCTGTGTGGTGTAGTATAGAGGAACTGTCAGCTCTCCTGTGTAGTGTAGTATTGAGGATCTGTCAGTTCTCCTGTGTGCTGTAGTATAGAGGATCTGTCAGCTCTCCTGTGTGGTGTAGTATAGAGGATCTGTCAGCTCTCCTGTGTGGTGTAGTATAGGGGATCTGTCCGTTCTCCTGTGTGGTGTACTAGAGAGGATCTGTCAGCTCTCCTGTGTGATGTAGTATAGAGGATCTGTCAGTTCTGTGTGGTGTAGTATAGAGGATCTGTCCATTCTCCTGTGTGTTGTAGTATAGAGGATCTGTCAGCTCTCCTGTGTGGTGTAGTATAGAGGAGCTGTCAGCTCTCCCGTGTGGTGTAGTATAAAGGATTTGTCAGCTCTCCTGTGTGATGTAGTATAGAGGATCTGTCAGCTCTCCTGTGTGGTGTAGTATAAAGGATTTGTCAGCTCTCCTGTGTGGTGTAGTATAGAGGAGCTGTCAGCTCTCCTGTGTGGTGTAGTATAGAGGAGCTGTCAGTTCTCCTGTGTGGTGTAGTATAGAGGAGCTGTCAGCTCTCCTATGTGGTGTAGTATAGAGGAGCTGTCCATTCTCCTGTGTGGTGTAGTATAGAGGAGCTGTCAGTTCTCCTGTGTGGTGTAGTATAGAGGATCTGTCAGCTCTCTTGTGTGGTGTAGTACAGAGCCGTCAGTTCTCCTGTGTGGTGTAGTATAGTGGATCTGTCAGCTCTCCTGTGTGGTGTAGTATAGAGGATCTGTCAGTTCTCCTGTGTGGTGTAGTATAGAGGAGCTGACAGCTCTCCTGTGTGGTGTAGTATAGAGGAGCTGTCAGTTTTCCTGTGTGGTGTAGTATAGAGGAGCTGTCGGCTCTCCTGTGTGGTGTAGTATAGAGGAGCTGTCAGCTCTCCTGTGTGGTGTAGTATAGAGGAGCTGTCAGCTCTCCTTTGTGGTGTAGTATAGAGGAGCTGTCAGTTCTCCTGTGTGGTGTAGTATAAAGGATTTGTCAGCTCTCCTGTGTGGTGTAGTATAGAGGAGCTGTCAGCTCTCCTGTGTGGTGTAGTATAGAGGAGCTGTCAGTTCTCCTGTGTGGTGTAGTATAGAGGAGCTGTCAGCTCTCCTATGTGGTGTAGTATAGAGGAGCTGTCCGTTCTCCTGTGTGGTGTAGTATAGAGGAGCTGTCAGCTCTCCTGTGTGGTGTAGTATAGAGGAGCTGTCAGCTCTCCTTTGTGGTGTAGTATAGAGGAGCTGTCAGTTCTCCTGTGTGGTGTAGTATAAAGGATTTGTCAGCTCTCCTGTGTGGTGTAGTATAGAGGATCTGTCAGCTCTCCTGTGTGGTGTAGTATAAAGGATTTGTCAGCTCTCCTGTGTGGTGTAGTATAGAGGATCTGTCAGCTCTCCTGTGTGGTGTAGTATAAAGGATTTGTCAGCTCTCCTGTGTGGTGTAGTATAGAGGAGCTGTCAGCTCTCCTGTGTGGTGTAGTATAGAGGAGCTGTCAGTTCTCCTGTGTGGTGTAGTATAGAGGAGCTGTCAGCTCTCCTATGTGGTGTAGTATAGAGGAGCTGTCCATTCTCCTGTGTGGTGTAGTATAGAGGAGCTGTCAGTTCTCCTGTGTGGTGTAGTATAGAGGATCTGTCAGCTCTCTTGTGTGGTGTAGTACAGAGCTGTCAGTTCTCCTGTGTGGTGTAGTATAGAGGATCTGTCAGCTCTCCTGTGTGGTGTAGTATAGAGGATCTGTCAGTTCTCCTGTGTGGTGTAGTATAGAGGAGCTGACAGCTCTCCTGTGTGGTGTAGTATAGAGGAGCTGTCAGTTCTCCTGTGTGGTGTAGTATAAAGGATTTGTCAGCTCTCCTGTGTGGTGTAGTATAGAGGAGCTGTCAGCTCTCTTGTGTGGTGTAGTATAGAGGAGCTGTCAGCTCTCCTATGTGGTGTAGTATAGAGGAGCTGTCCGTTCTCCTGTGTGGTGTAGTATAGAGGAGCTGTCAGCTCTCCTGTGTGGTGTAGTATAGAGGAGCTGTCAGCTCTCCTTTGTGGTGTAGTATAGAGGAGCTGTCAGTTCTCCTGTGTGGTGTAGTATAAAGGATTTGTCAGCTCTCCTGTGTGGTGTAGTATAGAGGAGCTGTCAGCTCTCCTGTGTGGTGTAGTATAGAGGAGCTGTCAGTTCTCCTGTGTGGTGTAGTATAGAGGAGCTGTCAGCTCTCCTATGTGGTGTAGTATAGAGGAGCTGTCCGTTCTCCTGTGTGGTGTAGTATAGAGGAGCTGTCAGTTCTCCTGTGTGGTGTAGTACAGAGATGTCAGTTCTCCTGTGTGGTGTAGTATAGAGGAGCTGTCGGCTCTCCTGTGTAGTGTAGTGTAGTATAGAGGAGCTGTCAGTTCTCCTGTGTGGTGTAGTATAGAGGATCAGTCCGCTCTCCTGTGTGGTGTAGTATAGAGGAGCTGTCGGCTCTCCCGTGTGGTGTAGTATAGAGGAGCTGTCAGCTCTCCTGTGTTGTTGTAGTACAGAGGAGCTGTCAGCTCTCCTGTGTGGTGTAGTATAGAGGATCTGTCAGCTCTCTTGTGTGGTGTAGTATAGAGGATCTGTCAGCTCTCCTGTGTGGTGTAGTATAGAGGATCTGTTAGCTCTCCTGTGTGGTGTAGTATAGGGGATCTGTCAGCTCTCCTGTGTGGTGTAGTATAGAGGATCTGTCAGCTCTCCCGTGTGGTGTAGTATAGAGGATCTGTCAGCTCTTCTGTGTGGTGTAGTATAGAGGAGCTGTCAGTTCTCCTGTGTGGTGTAGTATAGAGGATCTGTTAGCTCTCCTGTGTGGTGTAGTATAGAGGATCTGTCAGCTCTCCTGTGTGGTGTAGTATAGAGGAGCTGTCAGCTCTCCTGTGTGGTGTAGTATAGAGGAGCTGTCAGTTCTCCTGTGTGGTGTAGTATAGAGCAGCTGTCAGCTCTCCTGTGTGGTGTAGTATAGAGGATCTGTCAGTTCTCCTGTGTGGTGAAGTATAGAGGAACTGTCAGCTCTCCTGTGTGGTGTAGTATAGAGGATCTGTCAGCTCTCCTGTGTGGTGTAGTATAGAGGAGCTGTCAGCTCTCCTGTGTGGTGTAGTATAGAGGATCTGTCAGCTCTCCTGTGTGGTGTAGTATAGAGGAGCTGTCCGTTCTCCTGTGTGGTGTAGTATAGAGGAGCCGTCGGCTCTCCTGTGTGGTGTAGTACAGAGATGTCAGTTCTCCTGTGTGGTGTAGTATAGAGGAGCTGTCGGCTCTCCTGTGTAGTGTAGTGTAGTATAGAGGAGTTGTCAGTTCTCCTGTGTGGTGTAGTATAGAGGATCTGTCAGCTCTCCTGTGTGGTGTAGTATAGAGGATCTGTCAGTTCTCCTGTGTGGTGTAGTATAGAGGAGCTGTCAGCTCTCCTGTGTGGTGTAGTATAGAGGAGCTGTCAGTTCTCCTGTGTGGTGTAGTATAGAGGAGCGGTCGGCTCTCCTGTGTGGTGTAGTATAGAGGAGCTGTCACTTCTCCTGTTTGGTGTAGTATAGAGGTTCTGTCAGTTCTCCTGTGTGGTGTAGTATAGAGGATCTGTTAGCTCTCCTGTGTGGTGTAGTATAGAGGATCTGTTAGCTCTCCTGTGTGGTGTAGTATAGAGGATCTGTCAGCTCTCCTGTGTGGTGTAGTATAGAGGAGCTGTCAGCTCTCCTGTGTGGTGTAGTATAGAGGAGCTGTCAGTTCTCCTGTGTGGTGTAGTATAGAGCAGCTGTCAGCTCTCCTGTGTGGTGTAGTATAGAGGATCTGTCAGTTATCCTGTGTGGTGAAGTATAGAGGATCTGTCAGCTCTCCTGTGTGGTGTAGTATAGAGGAGCTCTCAGTTCTCCTGTGTGGTGTAGTATAGAGGAGCTGTCAGCTCTCCTGTGTGGTGTAGTACAGAGATGTCAGTTCTCCTGTGTGGTGTAGTATAGAGGAGCTGTCAGCTCTCCTGTGTAGTGTAGTATAGAGGAGCTGTCGGCTCTCCTGTGTGGTGTAGTATAGAGGAGCTGTCAGCTCTCCTGTGTGGTGTAGTATAGAGGAGCTGTCAGTTCTCCTGTGTGGTGTAGTATAGAGGATCTGTCAGTTCTCCTGTTTGGTGTAGTATAGAGGATCTGTCAGTTCTCCTGTGTGGTGTAGTATAGAGGATCTGTCAGCTCTCCTGTGTGGTGTTGCATAGAGGATCTGTCCGTTCTCCTGTGTGGTGTAGTATAGAGGATTTGTCAGCTCTCCTGTGTGGTGTAGTATAGAGGAGCTGTCAGTTCTCCTGTGTGGTGTAGTATAGAGGATCTGTCAGCTCTCCTGTGTGGTGTAGTATAGAGGATCTGTCAGCTCTCCTGTGTGGTGTAGTATAGAGGATCTGTCAGCTCTCCTGTGTGGTGTAGTATAGAGGATCTGTCAGCTCTACTGTGTGGTGTAGTATAGAGGATCTGTCAGCTCTCCTGTGTGGTGTAGTATAGAGGATCTGTCAGTTCTCCTGTGTGGTGTAGTATAGAGGATCTGTCAGCTCTCCTGTGTGGTGTAGTATAGAGGAGCTGTCCATTCTCCTGTGTGGTGTAGTATAGAGGAGCTGTCCGTTCTCCTGTGTGGTGTAGTATAGAGGAGCTGTCAGTTCTCCAGTGTGGTGTAGTATAGAGGAGCTGTCAGTTCTCCTGTGTGGTGTAGAATAGAGGAGCTGTCAGCTCTCCTGTGTGGTGTAGTATAGAGGAGCTGTCAGTTCTCCTGTGTGGTGTAGAATAGAGGAGCTGTCAGCTCTCCTGTGTGGTGTAGTATTGAGGATCTGTCAGCTCTCCTGTGTGGTATAGTATAGAGGAGCTGTCAGCTCTCCTGTGTGGTGTAGTATAGAGGAGCTGTCAGCCCTCCTGTGTAATGTAGTATAGAGGAGCTGTCAGCTCTCCTGTGTGGTGTAGTATAGAGGAACTGTCAGCTCTCCTGTGTGGTGTAGTATAGAGGAACTGTCAGCTCTCCTGTGTGGTGTAGTATAGAGGAGCTGTCAGCTCTCCTGTGTGGTGTAGTATAGAGGAGCTGTCAGCTCTCCTGTGTGGTGTAGTATTGAGGATCTGTCAGCTCTCCTGTGTGGTATAGTATAGAGGAGCTGTCAGCTCTCCTGTGTGGTGTAGTATAGAGAAGCTGTCAGCTCTCCTGTGTGGTGTAGTATAGAGGAGCTGTCAGTTCTCCTGTGTGGTGTAGTATAGAGGAGCTGTCAGTTCTCCAGTGTGGTGTAGTATAGAGGAGCTGTCAGCTCTCCTATGTGGTGTAGTGTAGAGGAGCTGTCAGCTCTCCTGTGTGGTGTAGTATAGAGGAGCGGTCAGTTCTCCTGTGTGGTGTAGTATAGAGGATCTGTCAGCTCTCCTGTGTGGTGTAGTATAGAGGAGCTGTCAGCCCTCCTGTGTAATGTAGTATAGAGGAGCTGTCAGCTCTAATGTGTGATATAGTATAGAGGAGCTGTAAGCTCTCCTGTGTGGTGTAGTATAGAGAAGCTGTAAGCTCTCCTGTGCTGTGTAGTATAGAGGAGCTGTCAGTTCTCCTGTGTGGTGTAGTATAGAGGATCTGTCAGCTCTCCTGTGTTGTGTAGTATAGAGGAGCTGTCAGCACTCCTGTGTGGTGTAGTATAGAGGAGCTGTCAGTTCTCCTGTGTGGTGTAGTATAGAGGAGCTGTCAGTTCTCCTGTGTGGTGTGGTGTAGTATAGAGGATCTGTCAGCTCTCCAGTGTGGTGTAGTATAGAGGATCTGTCAGCTCTCCTGTGTGGTGTAGTATAGAGGAGCTGTCAGCTATCCTGTGTAGTGTAGCATAGAGGAGCTGTCAGCTCTCCTGTGTGGTGTAGTATAGAGGAGCTGTCAGCTCTCTTGTGTGGTGTAGTATAGAGGAGCTGTCAGCTCTCCTGTGTGGTGTAGTATAGAGGATCTGTCAGCTCTCCTTTGTGGTGTAGTATAGAGGAGCTGTCAGCTCTCCTGTGTGGGGTAGTATAGACGATCTGTCAGCTCTCCTGTGTGGTGTAGTATAGAGGAGCTGTCAGTTGTCCTGTGTGGTGTAGTATAGAGGAGCTGTTAGTTCTCCTGTGTGGTGTAGTATAGAGGAGCTGTCAGCTCTCCTGTGTGTTGTAGTATAGAGGAGCTGCCAACTCTCCTGTGTGGTGTAGTATAGAGGATCTGTCAGTTCTCCTGTGTGGTGTAGTATAGAGGAGCTTTCAGCTCTCTTGTGTGGTGTAGTATAGAGGAGCTGTCAGCTCTCCTGTGTGGTGTAGTATAGAGGAGCTGTCAGCTCTCCTGTGTGCGGTAGTATAGACGATCTGTCAGCTTTCCTGTGTGGTGTAGTATAGAGGAGCTGTCAGTTCTCCTGTGTGGTGTAGTATAGAGGAGCTGTCAGCTCTCCTGTGTGGTGTAGTATGGAGGAGCGGTCAGTTCTCCTGTGTGGTGTAGTATAGAGGATCGGTCAGATCTCCTGTGTAATGTAGTATAGAGGATCTGTCATCTCTCCTGTGTGGTGTAGTATAGAGGATCTGTCAGCTCTCCTGTGTGGTGTAGTATAGAGGAGCTGTCAGCCCTCCTGTGTAATGTAGTATAGAGGAGCTGTCAGCTCTAATGTGTGATATAGTATAGAGGAGCTGTAAGCTCTCCTGTGTGGTGTAGTATAGAGAAGCTGTCAGCTCTCCTGTGTGGTGTAGTATAGAGGAGCTGTCAGCTGTCCTGTGTGGTGTAGTATAGAGGAGCTGTCGGCTCTCCTGTGTGGTGTAGTATAGAGGAGCTGTCAGTTCTCCTGTGTGGTGTAGTATAGAGGATCTGTCAGCTCACCTGTGTGGTGTAGTATAGAGGATCTGTCAGCTCTCCTGTGTAGTGTAGTATAGAGGATCTGTCAGTTCTCCTGTGTGGTGTAGTATAGAGGATCTGTCAGCTCTCCTGTGTGGTGTAGTATAGAGGATCTGTCAGCTCTCCCTGTGTGGTGTAGTATAGAGGAACTGTCAGCTCTCCTGTGTAGTGTAGTATTGAGGATCTGTCAGTTCTCCTGTGTGCTGTAGTATAGAGGATCTGTCAGCTCTCCTGTGTGGTGTAGTATAGAGGATCTGTCAGCTCTCCTGTGTGGTGTAGTATAGGGGATCTGTCCGTTCTCCTGTGTGGTGTACTAGAGAGGATCTGTCAGCTCTCCTGTGTGATGTAGTATAGAGGATCTGTCAGTTCTGTGTGGTGTAGTATAGAGGATCTGTCCATTCTCCTGTGTGTTGTAGTATAGAGGATCTGTCAGCTCTCCTGTGTGGTGTAGTATAGAGGAGCTGTCAGCTCTCCCGTGTGGTGTAGTATAAAGGATTTGTCAGCTCTCCTGTGTGATGTAGTATAGAGGATCTGTCAGCTCTCCTGTGTGGTGTAGTATAAAGGATTTGTCAGCTCTCCTGTGTGGTGTAGTATAGAGGAGCTGTCAGCTCTCCTGTGTGGTGTAGTATAGAGGAGCTGTCAGTTCTCCTGTGTGGTGTAGTATAGAGGAGCTGTCAGCTCTCCTATGTGGTGTAGTATAGAGGAGCTGTCCATTCTCCTGTGTGGTGTAGTATAGAGGAGCTGTCAGTTCTCCTGTGTGGTGTAGTATAGAGGATCTGTCAGCTCTCTTGTGTGGTGTAGTACAGAGCCGTCAGTTCTCCTGTGTGGTGTAGTATAGTGGATCTGTCAGCTCTCCTGTGTGGTGTAGTATAGAGGATCTGTCAGTTCTCCTGTGTGGTGTAGTATAGAGGAGCTGACAGCTCTCCTGTGTGGTGTAGTATAGAGGAGCTGTCAGTTTTCCTGTGTGGTGTAGTATAGAGGAGCTGTCGGCTCTCCTGTGTGGTGTAGTATAGAGGAGCTGTCAGCTCTCCTGTGTGGTGTAGTATAGAGGAGCTGTCAGCTCTCCTTTGTGGTGTAGTATAGAGGAGCTGTCAGTTCTCCTGTGTGGTGTAGTATAAAGGATTTGTCAGCTCTCCTGTGTGGTGTAGTATAGAGGAGCTGTCAGCTCTCCTGTGTGGTGTAGTATAGAGGAGCTGTCAGTTCTCCTGTGTGGTGTAGTATAGAGGAGCTGTCAGCTCTCCTATGTGGTGTAGTATAGAGGAGCTGTCCGTTCTCCTGTGTGGTGTAGTATAGAGGAGCTGTCAGCTCTCCTGTGTGGTGTAGTATAGAGGAGCTGTCAGCTCTCCTTTGTGGTGTAGTATAGAGGAGCTGTCAGTTCTCCTGTGTGGTGTAGTATAAAGGATTTGTCAGCTCTCCTGTGTGGTGTAGTATAGAGGAGCTGTCAGCTCTCCTGTGTGGTGTAGTATAGAGGAGCTGTCAGTTCTCCTGTGTGGTGTAGTATAGAGGAGCTGTCCGTTCTCCTGTGTGGTGTAGTATAGAGGAGCTGCCAACTCTCCTGTGTGGTGTAGTATAGAGGATCTGTCAGCTCTCTTGTGTGGTGTAGTATAGAGGAGCTGTCAGCTCTCCTGTGTGGTGTAGTATAGAGGAGCGGTCAGCTCTCCTGTGTGGTGTAGTATAGGGGATCTGTCCGTTCTCCTGTGTGGTGTACTAGAGAGGATCTGTCAGCTCTCCTGTGTGATGTAGTATAGAGGATCTGTCAGTTCTGTGCAGTGTAGTATAGAGGATCTGTCCATTCTCCTGTGTGTTGTAGTATAGAGGATCTGTCAGCTCTCCTGTGTGGTGTAGTATAGAGGAGCTGTCAGCTCTCCCGTGTGGTGTAGTATAAAGGATTTGTCAGCTCTCCTGTGTGATGTAGTATAGAGGAGCTGTCAGTTCTCCTGTGTGGTGTAGTAGAAAGGATTTGTCAGCTCTCCTGTGTGGTGTAGTATAGAGGATCTGTCAGCTCTCCTGTGTGGTGTAGTATAAAGGATTTGTCAGCTCTCCTGTGTGGTGTAGTATAGAGGATCTGTCAGCTCTCCTGTGTGGTGTAGTATAGAGGAGCTGTCAGCTCTCCTGTGTGGTGTAGTATAGAGGAGCTGTCAGTTCTCCTGTGTGGTGTAGTATAGAGGAGCTGTCAGCTCTCCTATGTGGTGTAGTATAGAGGAGCTGTCCATTCTCCTGTGTGGTGTAGTATAGAGGAGCTGTCAGTTCTCCTGTGTGGTGTAGTATAGAGGATCTGTCAGCTCTCTTGTGTGGTGTAGTACAGAGCTGTCAGTTCTCCTGTGTGGTGTAGTATAGAGGATCTGTCAGCTCTCCTGTGTGGTGTAGTATAGAGGATCTGTCAGTTCTCCTGTGTGGTGTAGTATAGAGGAGCTGACAGCTCTCCTGTGTGGTGTAGTATAGAGGAGCTGTCAGTTCTCCTGTGTGGTGTAGTATAAAGGATTTGTCAGCTCTCCTGTGTGGTGTAGTATAGAGGAGCGGTCAGCTCTCTTGTGTGGTGTAGTATAGAGGAGCTGTCAGCTCTCCTATGTGGTGTAGTATAGAGGAGCTGTCCGTTCTCCTGTGTGGTGTAGTATAGAGGAGCTGTCAGCTCTCCTGTGTGGTGTAGTATAGAGGAGCTGTCAGCTCTCCTTTGTGGTGTAGTATAGAGGAGCTGTCAGTTCTCCTGTGTGGTGTAGTATAAAGGATTTGTCAGCTCTCCTGTGTGGTGTAGTATAGAGGAGCTGTCAGCTCTCCTGTGTGGTGTAGTATAGAGGAGCTGTCAGTTCTCCTGTGTGGTGTAGTATAGAGGAGCTGTCAGCTCTCCTATGTGGTGTAGTATAGAGGAGCTGTCCGTTCTCCTGTGTGGTGTAGTATAGAGGAGCTGTCAGTTCTCCTGTGTGGTGTAGTACAGAGATGTCAGTTCTCCTGTGTGGTGTAGTATAGAGGAGCTGTCGGCTCTCCTGTGTAGTGTAGTGTAGTATAGAGGAGCTGTCAGTTCTCCTGTGTGGTGTAGTATAGAGGATCTGTCCGCTCTCCTGTGTGGTGTAGTATAGAGGAGCTGTCGGCTCTCCCGTGTGGTGTAGTATAGAGGAGCTGTCAGCTCTCCTGTGTTGTTGTAGTACAGAGGAGCTGTCAGCTCTCCTGTGTGGTGTAGTATAGAGGATCTGTCAGCTCTCTTGTGTGGTGTAGTATAGAGGATCTGTCAGCTCTCCTGTGTGGTGTAGTATAGAGGATCTGTTAGCTCTCCTGTGTGGTGTAGTATAGGGGATCTGTCAGCTCTCCTGTGTGGTGTAGTATAGAGGATCTGTCAGCTCTCCCGTGTGGTGTAGTATAGAGGATCTGTCAGCTCTTCTGTGTGGTGTAGTATAGAGGAGCTGTCAGTTCTCCTGTGTGGTGTAGTATAGAGGATCTGTTAGCTCTCCTGTGTGGTGTAGTATAGAGGATCTGTCAGCTCTCCTGTGTGGTGTAGTATAGAGGAGCTGTCAGCTCTCCTGTGTGGTGTAGTATAGAGGAGCTGTCAGTTCTCCTGTGTGGTGTAGTATAGAGCAGCTGTCAGCTCTCCTGTGTGGTGTAGTATAGAGGATCTGTCAGTTCTCCTGTGTGGTGAAGTATAGAGGAACTGTCAGCTCTCCTGTGTGGTGAAGTATAGAGGATCTGTCAGCTCTCCTGTGTGGTGTAGTATAGAGGAGCTGTCAGCTCTCCTGTGTGGTGTAGTATAGAGGATCTGTCAGCTCTCCTGTGTGGTGTAGTATAGAGGAACTGTCAGCTCTCCTGTGTGGTGTAGTATAGAGGAGCTCTCAGTTCTCCTGTGTGGTGTAGTATAGAGGAGCTGTCCGTTCTCCTGTGTGGTGTAGTATAGAGGAGCCGTCGGCTCTCCTGTGTGGTGTAGTACAGAGATGTCAGTTCTCCTGTGTGGTGTAGTATAGAGGAGCTGTCGGCTCTCCTGTGTAGTGTAGTGTAGTATAGAGGAGCTGTCAGTTCTCCTGTGTGGTGTAGTATAGAGGATCTGTCAGCTCTCCTGTGTGGTGTAGTATAGAGGATCTGTCAGTTCTCCTGTGTGGTGTAGTATAGAGGAGCTGTCAGCTCTCCTGTGTGGTGTAGTATAGAGGAGCTGTCAGTTCTCCTGTGTGGTGTAGTATAGAGGAGCTGTCGGCTCTCCTGTGTGGTGTAGTATAGAGGAGCTGTCGGCTCTCCTGTGTGGTGTAGTATAGAGGAGCTGTCACTTCTCCTGTTTGGTGTAGTATAGAGGTTCTGTCAGTTCTCCTGTGTGGTGTAGTATAGAGGATCTGTTAGCTCTCCTGTGTGGTGTAGTATAGAGGATCTGTTAGCTCTCCTGTGTGGTGTAGTATAGAGGATCTGTCAGCTCTCCTGTGTGGTGTAGTATAGAGGAGCTGTCAGCTCTCCTGTGTGGTGTAGTATAGAGGAGCTGTCAGTTCTCCTGTGTGGTGTAGTATAGAGCAGCTGTCAGCTCTCCTGTGTGGTGTAGTATAGAGGATCTGTCAGTTATCCTGTGTGGTGAAGTATAGAGGATCTGTCAGCTCTCCTGTGTGGTGTAGTATAGAGGAGCTCTCAGTTCTCCTGTGTGGTGTAGTATAGAGGAGCTGTCAGCTCTCCTGTGTGGTGTAGTACAGAGATGTCAGTTCTCCTGTGTGGTGTAGTATAGAGGAGCTGTCAGCTCTCCTGTGTAGTGTAGTATAGAGGAGCTGTCGGCTCTCCTGTGTGGTGTAGTATAGAGGAGCTGTCAGCTCTCCTGTGTGGTGTAGTATAGAGGAGCTGTCAGTTCTCCTGTGTGGTGTAGTATAGAGGATCTGTCAGTTCTCCTGTTTGGTGTAGTATAGAGGATCTGTCAGTTCTCCTGTGTGGTGTAGTATAGAGGATCTGTCAGCTCTCCTGTGTGGTGTTGCATAGAGGATCTGTCCGTTCTCCTGTGTGGTGTAGTATAGAGGATTTGTCAGCTCTCCTGTGTGGTGTAGTATAGAGGAGCTGTCAGTTCTCCTGTGTGGTGTAGTATAGAGGATCTGTCAGCTCTCCTGTGTGGTGTAGTATAGAGGATCTGTCAGCTCTCCTGTGTGGTGTAGTATAGAGGATCTGTCAGCTCTCCTGTGTGGTGTAGTATAGAGGATCTGTCAGCTCTACTGTGTGGTGTAGTATAGAGGATCTGTCAGCTCTCCTGTGTGGTGTAGTATAGAGGATCTGTCAGTTCTCCTGTGTGGTGTAGTATAGAGGAGCTGTCCATTCTCCTGTGTGGTGTAGTATAGAGGAGCTGTCCGTTCTCCTGTGTGGTGTAGTATAGAGGAGCTGTCAGTTCTCCAGTGTGGTGTAGTATAGAGGAGCTGTCAGTTCTCCTGTGTGGTGTAGAATAGAGGAGCTGTCAGCTCTCCTGTGTGGTGTAGTATAGAGGAGCTGTCAGTTCTCCTGTGTGGTGTAGAATAGAGGAGCTGTCAGCTCTCCTGTGTGGTGTAGTATTGAGGATCTGTCAGCTCTCCTGTGTGGTATAGTATAGAGGAGCTGTCAGCTCTCCTGTGTGGTGTAGTATAGAGGAGCTGTCAGCCCTCCTGTGTAATGTAGTATAGAGGAGCTGTCAGCTCTCCTGTGTGGTGTAGTATAGAGGAACTGTCAGCTCTCCTGTGTGGTGTAGTATAGAGGAACTGTCAGCTCTCCTGTGTGGTGTAGCATAGAGGAGCTGTCAGCTCTCCTGTGTGGTGTAGTATAGAGGAGCTGTCAGCTCTCCTGTGTGGTGTAGTATTGAGGATCTGTCAGCTCTCCTGTGTGGTATAGTATAGAGGAGCTGTCAGCTCTCCTGTGTGGTGTAGTATAGAGGAGCTGTCAGCTCTCCTGTGTGGTGTAGTATAGAGGAACTGTCAGCTCTCCTATGTGGTGTAGTATAGAGGAACTGTCAGCTCTCCTGTGTGGTGTAGTATAGAGGAGCTGTCAGCTCTCCTGTGTGGTGTAGTATAGAGGAGCTGTCAGCTCTCCTGTGTGGTGTAGTATTGAGGATCTGTCAGCTCTCCTGTGTGGTATAGTATAGAGGAGCTGTCAGCTCTCCTGTGTGGTGTAGTATAGAGGAGCTGTCAGCTCTCCTGTGTGGTGTAGTATAGAGGAACTGTCAGCTCTCCTATGTGGTGTAGTATAGAGGAACTGTCAGCTCTCCTGTGTGGTGTAGTATAGAGGAGCTGTCAGCTCTCCTGTGTGGTGTAGTATAGAGGAGCTGTCAGCTCTCCTGTGTGGTGTAGTATTGAGGATCTGTCAGCTCTCCTGTGTGGTATAGTATAGAGGAGCTGTCAGCTCTCCTGTGTGGTGTAGTATAGAGGAGCTGTCAGTTCTCCACATGGGCCGATGATCGGGCGTACAAGTGCTTGTACGCTGGTTACTGATCGTTGGCCTGTGTACACATTGCAGTGATCAGATGATGAACGTGCTTGTACTTCGGCTGATCTGATCTTTTATGCTGCCAGGATAGTTATCGTTTCTCGGCAGCGCATCTCCCTGTGTAAAACATGCAAACTTTATGGGAATGAATGATCACATTAACGACCGCTTGTCCCTAGATAGCCACAGAAACGAGCGCCAATCAACATATTATTATGGCTGACCAGATTCCAGGTACCCCTATGAGAGAAAGCACTGCTCTAGGGTGCTCTAGGGTAAACATTGCTTAGGTCAGTGGTGGCCAAATTGCAATCAACTGGTAGCCCTCACTGCAGTGAACAGTAGATCTCGATGTTGGGCCGGTTTTGCTGCTGTTTCTACACAGCAAATGGGAAAAATGTCACCACTGTTTTTATAGTCATATTATCGGTTTGAGCACACACCCTCACATCCATTATCCACTGTAGCACAGAGCAGGGAACCCCTAAAATGAAATGGAGGCGACTAAAGTGGACAATCCCATCAATAAAAATATTGGAGAAAAATTGTGCAGCCATGTTTAGAAAGGAGGGAGTAGACAATGTTATTAATGGGAAATCCTCTAAAAAAATTAAAACTGTTGCTCGTTTTTGAGTCCTTGAAGGGGTTTAGGATTAGAGAAACATTCTTCCATGTCGATGGGTAGTGTGTAGTGTATGGGGTTGTGTTGCAATACCACACACAACCTGTGGACAGGTGTGGCGCTGTTTGTAGGAAAGCAACCACGTTCTTTTAATCCTGTACAACCACTTGAAGCATAAATGTGGTTGGCCCATTGAGTGAAGACCCTCGCTGAAAGCTTTCCATCATTTCATCAGTAAGCAAAAACGTATGTATTTTTTTTTTGAGCCAAATAATTTGCCGCACACTGGCCCTTCTCTCAAGCAGCGAGTCTGAGATATCGTTAGTAATTATAATAAGCTTTTTCCTGTCTATGTAATGACAAGTCAGAATTGGGGATTTCGATATACTTGAAAGTCAAAAATTTGGCCTACAAATGTCGAAAAAAAATCATCTTTCTGATCGTCCTACCTTCAAAATCTACAAGTCCATCCCCATTCACATCCACATCTCTCAGGATTTCATCAACTTCACAAGGACCGAGCTGTTGACCAAGGAGTTTCCCCATAGCCTCCCGCAGTTCCCGAGTGCTGATCCTGCCGTCACCGTTCGAGTCAAACTGATTTTGGTAAAAATGTGTCATAAGTAGATTAACGAGTGATGACAGTACAGAAAAATATTACATTGGACAGTCGTCTCACGTTCTCTACAAAAGGAGGGGAACTCAAACTAATGATAGAACTTACTCCAACGCCACAATCCCAACAAATGTTCACATAGAAAAATGATTCCATTACATACTAAAGAGATAATTTCTGACCCACCTAAGGGAGAAGGAGTGCAGTGATATAATAGATCAGTCCATGCAATCATTAGCTGCAGAGTTATAAAACTCTTCAGACTCACAATGACTATCTAAACTATCTGTGTGTGCGGTGTTCAGAGTGTCCAGTGTTTTTCCATGAGATGCTGTGTCTCACTGTCTCTTCCTTGTAAGGGCTGACATGAAGAAACCTATCACAAGCAGGAGGCAGAGGAGACAGGCTGAAGCTGCATCGCATAGGAATAAACTGAGACTTTGCAATGTGAGTACAGAAGTTCTCTGTCACTGATCTATCACTAGCAGGAGACAGATTGAACAATGTGAAGCTGCATTACATAGGATACACTGAGACTGCAATGTTAGGACAGAAGTTCTATGTCACTGATATATCACTTGCTGCAATTAGATAGGACTCGGAGCAGAGCAAGTGCAGTGTGATAGAGGCATTATGGGAAATGTAGGCTGCATTAGGGGAGCCATATTAGAGGGGAAAAAGATGACAGACAACCCATAAATGACACATCAACTAAAACAGTTATATAAAGGTACGCACAGAAGCCTCTTCATTATTCTATAATAATAGTTTATACTGCACTATACAGGCAGAAAAAAAAATTGCTGGAGTGCTACTTTAACATGCACAGTTGGCTCGGCAGAGGTTACATATGACAATAAGTTGCTGCTAGAACCTTCTGGCAGCGGCTTATCTCCTGTGGGAACAGAGGGTTGGGCATGTTGAAATCCAACACCCCTGATCACTCTTTCTGCCGTCATCTTGAGAGAGTCGGGAGGCCCCCATACACTTTACAACGCCGACCGATCCTGCCGAAATGAGCCGTTTCAGATGATGTTTATCTCGGTAGTGTAACACCAAAAAGACCTTTTATATCGGTTTATAATACACAAGCTAATGACTGTTCACACACATTTAGTATAACTACATATGTGTAAGCCATTATGCTGCCCACATTGCCGTCTTTCTGGTGAATTGCATGTGATGGTATAATGTGCCTGTGTGCACCCCTTGGCTTTCATAAATTCATCCCCCACCACCCATGTAGATTGGATTAAGGTTCTCATATAATACCTCTTTGAAGGCATCTCTCAGCTCCTTCACACCAATCATGTCAGCTGTCTCTGCAAGAAGTTTTGGTCCCATGAGCTCGACAAAGTCTTCAAAGTCAACTTTACCCCCTGCTGAGGGCAAAAGAACAATTTAGTGCAAAACGGTATTACATAGTGACGGCGGCCACATCTAAACTGCACCGAAGCTGCGAGTAAAGATTGTGTACAGATTTATACATCTCCCTTTGAGTTCAATGGAAGCTGTATACATACGGGAAACGGAGGTCGAGGGTCGTGTAACAGAAACATGGAGCTCTAACCCATATATATGGTATAGTTTGTGGGACCACAAAAACCTTAACAACCTAGAGACTCTGTGCCCATAGTGATGCCATGTCACGTGGCTGTATCTTTCAATGTCTGACGGCTGTGGCTATTGGACAATGCAACCATGTGACTTCACTATGGACGTAGTGTCACTACGGCTTAGCCATAGCAATGGAAATCAGAGGCCAACAAGTAACGTTAATGGTAAATATCTTGGAAACTTTTTTATTTGTGAACACTGAATAATAAAAAGGTAAAAAATGACAATTTCTAAATAAAGTAAAAAAAAAGTAAGTGGTTTGGGGCTCATGACCTGTATTATCCAGGGGGACCAGACGACTCTCAGTCCGCTCCTCCCTACAGACTTTTTGGTAATTCCAGAACACATAGCATGTCCATATTCTTAATCACTTTCCACTAATGGAAACACAAATTAGCTATGAAACTGTTTATGCCAACTAGTTGCTCGAGAATAATGGATGGTTTCCAAAAAATTGAAAGCATAAAACGCATAAAAACACTTCACAATATCTACCCCTCACCGATTCTTCTCTACCACTGGTGTCCTGCATTCGCCATCCCCTTTGCCTTCCTCCATGCATGATGATGTGTAATGTGTGATGTCACCATTGTGACAGCAATGGTCCGCTACAGTCGCGTGACATGTTGTCAATGAACATATCATCATGTATGGAGGAATACTATGGACGACAGGGAAGCAAGAAGCCATTGGTGTGGGATAAGAGAAGAATCGGTAAGGCAAGTAAATTGGAAAAGTAATTTGAATGGAAGAACATACGCAACACAAAGGAAGGCACAGGAATAACTGTTAAAGAGCACCGATCATTAAAAAAAAGATTCCTTAGGCTGTGTATTTTGGGCCCTAATACTTCCTTCTGTTGGCTTCTTTACATGGTTTCTGCTGAGTTGGATGGGAGCTGTGTGCTGTGTACCAACCAATAAGATGTCTCCACACTGTTACTCCACCCTCTCCATTCCCGCTCATGCTGTTTCACTGAAACACCGAGGCAGAGAGACTGAAGCTTCATCTCCCTCCTCCCTCTCTTTCCTGTCTATTATTTGCAGTTTTACTCTAGATGGACTTTTCTAAGACTGAGGCGGTCTCAGAACATTGACACAGCGCCTGTAGTCAGAGAAGAGTGAGGAACATACCACTTTCCCCTAATTTTCATGTATTTGCATGTGCTAGTGGTATACGGAGACACATATGATAACGATCGGTAGGCTTTAACATTCTTCTGCTTTCCTCTTGAATCACACATATAGTGAACACTAACTGATTTTCTGTGAGAGTTCGATGAGCTCCATTTCAGTGGGCATATATCCCATGGTTCTCATGCACTCGCCCAACTCCTTGTATCCAATGAAGCCATCCTTGTCACGATCAAACTCCTTAAACGCTTCTCTCAGCTCTGGGGAGATAATAAACGGTTATTGGCCCATCTGAGCACAAAAGATCAGAGCTTCACTAATAGAACAGAACATATTAGGGCGATAGATATTAGAGACTACCGAATGCATCTATTGTATTTCAAATTGATATGTATTTGTGTAATCGATCTACAGCCAATGATGTATTGTCCCAGATGTTCATAATGCAGAGCAATCACTTCAAGCGGGGACTCCTCCCCAAGACGTCCATATGGCCTAATCGGACACGGACTGTCTTCATGAGACAACCCCTTTAGGCTTTATTCAGATAAGCGAGTGTAAACTCGGATGTGAAAAACGGGCATTTTTCACATCCGAGTCGCACTTGTGCGGGACCCGTTTTCAGGGATCCCTTAAACTTGAGTCATGTCCTATTTTTTCTTGGGCCCTTCACATGGTCCGTTAAAATAACAGTCCCATTGAAAGACATGCAGTCGAGTGACGGGCGTTAATAAAAACGGTCGTCACACGGACGAGATTTACTTGCATCTGAATAAGGCTTTATAAGCACAAAAGAAGGCATATAAAGACCGGTGTGATCTCCTCCTGACGTTTTGATGTTTGTAGCAGATGATCTTTTTTATAAACTGATGTATTACAATGTGAGCATCTAGTGTATGCCTCAAGAAGAGCAAGGCCAAAAGTTCCAAGAAACAGACATAATCGAGATGTATTAAAACCCTCTTACCTTCTATCTCCTCTGGCCTCAGCTCTCGGTCCTGGAATTAAAAGATGAATGTGTATAAAAAGCTAAACATCGAAAATAATACAACTTCGTTGCTCTACCTTTTATTTACTTTTCGATATTTTGGGATTTAAAAGTGATACTCCGGGTAAAAGCGTTGAAAATACAGCTATTGCCCAGAGACGAGGTGCACATTCCAGCCCCAAATTCTCCTCTACGTGGTCCCTGCTGATCGGGGGATCCACAGGTGTGCTGTGAATACAGACAGGCTGCAGAACACACCGGACACCACTGATCGGCAGGCACCACATAGGTGAGACTGGGGATCAGATGGATGTCTCCACTACAGAAAACAGCTTAATTAGGTGCCTACAGAAAAAATAGAATGTTCCGCACTAGAGTCACATGGTACCTACATAGTGGTGCCACCTTACAGATATTCCTCACAGTTCCGCAACACAGAATTGTCCACACGATTGTGTCCGCGTTAGCTACACAGCCGTGTCTATAAAATAGTATCACGTAGCAGTGTCCACACAAATGTTTCCAAACTTTACAAATTTTCCCGTGCCTAAGAATATAAAAAATAAAATGTCCCGCACTGCTCTCAAGCCCACTATCGGGATGTTACATACACAGTCACTTGTATAGTTATATGTTCCAGTGCCTATCTGCATAGATAAGATCCGGAGAAGACATGTTGGGCAGGATGAATGGCACCAGGGATGTGTCACTGAATCCTGGACACTTGGTTGTCATGGGGTCGGGTAGTAAAGGCCTGGCAGAGCATCACCAGGGAAGTAACCCAACGTCTGGTCATTTATTTATTTTTTATGACTTTCCAGAATCTGGAACTTGTGAGCATGACCTTAGTGGAGCAGAACTTTCTAGAGTCACTGCCACTTTTAGCAACCAGTTGGGGACACAGTGGTCGGACATGGATGGCATATGCTTGTGATAGGCCAGGTATCTCTGATCTTCACCGTTAGAAGGACTGCGACTTTATTACAGCTGTTGTCCCACTCCCGATGGTGCCGGCATAGTGGCAGTGCTATTAGTATAACGAGAATTTGGAAGCTGACCACTCCCAGGATGAGCATTCTCAACATGGTTTGTAATGGGTTAAAAGAAAACAATTAACAATAATATACCTGACCAATAAAAAAGGTGAATATCAGTGATAAACTGCAGCGGCTATAGCAAAACACCGCAATAAAGTGATCATATCCACATTCTGCGGATACGTTTACCGTATCACATGGTCCATGCATGGAGAACTCGTCTACAAATATCATTCTACTGGGTATAATCCGCATTGGTTGACTTCGTTATATTCTCCGGAGACATACAACTTAATGCAGGTAATTACTGATGTAATTGTGAACATACAGCCAGTCGGCTTACACTTCACTCACTTCTCCTGAAGCCGGTGGTAGGGAATGGATCCAAAGTTGGATTATCTCAGCCTAGTGCTATTGTGGCGTTATTACTGGGATCCTTCCAGTGTAAGCTAGGAGTTTTACTTTCCTCATGTAGTTCTACAGCAGCTAGCGGCCAGATGGGATGCTGTCGAAAGTAGGGAGACTACAAGATAGCAGGACTGGTTCATAGCAAATGTGGTTCCAAGATTTAAAATGTGAGACGGAAAATTAAGTTTAACCCCATACAACCAAACCAGTTTGGGCCTTAAAGGGATATTCCCATCTCAGACATCTATGGCATATCATGTGGATAGATGTGGGTCCCTCATCTGGGACCTATCTCTAGAACGGGGCCCCCTGACCTCCATCCGACCTTCTGCTGCAGGACTCCGACCACGAGATGGCTGAGTTTTCTGGAAACAAGCGCGTTTCGCCACATTTTGCCTCGTCAGGCCGTGGCCAGAGCCCAGTGACAGAAGGAAGGATGGATTTTAGGGGGCCCGTTCTAGAAATAGGTGCAAGCACCAAAGGCGGGACCCACATCTGTCGGATATTTATGGCATATCCTGTGGATAAGCTATAAATGTCCGAGATGGGAATACCCCTTTAATGGGCAAACATATTCATTTATTTTTTTAGCCTCACATTCCAAGAGCCATAACTTTTTACATTGTCAGTTGATGAAGTTGTATGAGGGTTTGTTTATTTGTTGGACGAGTTCTATTTTTTTTTTTTTTAATGGCACCATGGGGTACATATAATTTATTGCTGGACTTTTACATATATATATATAGATTTTTTATTTTTTTTAAAGGGAGTGCAAAAAAACAATTCCGCCCTTCTTTTGTGCGTTCTTGTTTTTCGCTGTTTACCCCACGGTAAGAATAGGATGTTAACTTTATTCTCAGTAGGAATGTGGAGATACCAAATACGTATTGTTATTTTTAAGTATTAGAACTTTTGCACAATAAAAAAAAAATTTATGGAAAAAAGTCATTTTTGTGTCGCTTCATTCTGAGAGCCAGAACTTTTTCATTTTCCCATCGATGTAGCTGGATGACGGCTTGTTTTTTGCAGGATGAGTTTCTATTGGTAAAACTTTGAAATACATAGAACTTATTGCCAATTCCACCATCATAATTTTTTACGCCATGCAATGTTTCAAATCAAGGGCACACTTAGGGTATGTTCGCACGGCCTATTTTCGGACGTTTTTCGGGCCGTAAACGCCCGAAAAACGGTCGTAAAATAGGAAGCAGAACGCCTCCAAACATCTGCCCATTGATTTCAATGGGAAAACGGCGCTCTGTTCCGACGGAGCGTTTTTCGCTGCATTTTTTACGCATAAAAAAAACGGCCACGATAAAGAAGTGCAGGACACTTCTTGGGACGTTTTTGGAGCCGTTTTCCATAGACTCTATTGAAAAAAAGCTCCAAAAACGGCCGTAAAAAAGCTGCGGAAAATCGCGAGTGGCACAAAAAATGTCTGAAAATCAGGAGCTGTTTTCTCTTGAAATACCCTTAGAGGCGGCCCGTGCGGCTGCTAATTTGGATAGGGGACCCAGCCTTGGTTGGTCTTATCCCCTTTGCTATTGGGTGGGGAGAGTCTGTTTAGGACTATCCACTCCAGAGGAAATGCATTGCTAGCAAATAAGTGGGTGGAGAATTGGCCAAAGGGTCATAGAAAGTAAAGTAAAAACAAGACCCTTCTGTGCTGGATGGAAAGAGGCAGCACCTTAATGAAAGGCCCATTATACAGTGAAAGCATCAACTAGGAAGCAACCATTCCACTGACAAGTACAGCAGGGTCGTAGCTAGGCTTTCCTTCAGCTCCCATCTTTAGGCCTGATTCATACGAGCGCTGCGCATCTCGGACATGAAAAACTGCATCCGAGGTGCATCCGTGCTCAGCGCTGCGGGATGCGATGTCACGCATCCCCCATAGTTGAGAGTCTATGGAGGGATGCGTGATACGATAGGACATGTCCTATTTTCGCACGGACCCTTCACACGGACCTCTTGAAACAACGGCTGTGTGAACGGCCACATGGAATTACTTTGGTCCGTGGGACGGCCGCTGTTTAAACGGCCGTCCCACTGAAGTTTAACACGTGCGTGTGAATCAGGCCTTAGTCATGTATCTAGATACCATGGCAAAGGCAGAGTATGGCTTGTTGGCACTCTCTTGCACCCAGCCCCCGAGACATATGCCCTGCCAGGCATCCTGGTTACACCCCTTAATCGGATATATGTCTAGAATTGACATTTATATGGAATTTCCTGAATATATAACAATCCCTTAATACATATTCTTTATACATACGATCTGAGTGATAGCGATGCTGTGCCGCAGAAAGATGCAGGCTGTCCCAGCGAGGCTCTGCAGTGCTGCAAAGCTCTGCAGAGGTCGTGGCCAGCTGTCCACAATCCCTGAACCCATCTCACAGGAAGAAAGAGGAGCGAGCTGCAAGTGGGAATGTTTCCCATCCTGGTGGGAGAGAAAGCAAATGAGATTCACTAGACCACTCGGCCCATTTTTCAATATTCTGTAGTGAGTATGTTCACATAGATGTCTCTGTTATCCTACCTCAAGCACCTTTGGTATGGTCCTCAAATTTCACGAAGTTAAAGTTATCGGGCAAACAAGCGTTCATATGAACGCTCGTTCCCGATTGTTGCCCGGTGTAAACAGGGCAACAATCAGAGGATGAACGAGCAAACACTCGTTCATAGGCCGATCGTATCGTTTATGCCGCAATTAATATTATCGTTATCGGCTTCACATCTCCCTTTGTAAACATGGAGATGTGCTGCCGACATGATGGAAATGTATGGGGAGGAACAATCCTAGTAATGATCGCTCGTCCTCGTACATAACTGATCATTGCTCCTTGTGAAAGGAGCGCCTATCAATGACCTGCCTCGTTGATTGGCGCTCATTTTCACGGCGGTGTAATAGGACCTTCAATTAGATCGAAATTTCTAATAGGGTCTGATGTATGCCAAAGGGACACTCTTTTGGCATAGCTATGGCAAAAAATAGCCTGTGGGCACGTTAGACATATACATTGGGAAAATTCCCGTTGCTCTCAAACGTGGTGGGAACCTACGATCAACAGTACCCAGTGGTAACAAATATCCACAAGAGCATAATAACGTTTCTATTATCAAATACACAATTGGGTATCCTTATTTGCACATGTACACAAAATTATTTGATATTAGGTTGTCAAATTTGCTCCAATTAAAGCTATTTTCCTCTATAGACATGTATGACATACCCTCAGAATATTGGGAGTGGGGATCCCTTGACACCTGTTACGCCATGTTAGGTAGCCACCGACCAACACATCCAGGCACGACTCTTTCCATTTACCATGTCTATGGGAGTAAGCTCCTATGGATATACCATACATGTCTATGGTGGAAAAACCTTTTACCGGGTGAGAAATGTTCAATAATGCATCACCGCATCCTCGGGAATTAAAATTTCCTACCGACTTCCTTGTCAGCCCATCAACAGACTACAGGTCACATCACAATGGTCTAGACTGTTCTATCTTTAGTACCTGAGCATTAGAACTGTGGTTTCCAAACATATAATACTATTTTTACATTAAAGTCCCTCACCGACCACACCAGCCTACTCCCCTGGTCTACAGAAAACCACCTTTTCCCTTCTTCTACTTGCCCGTCCTCTCGTACCTTGCTTGTTTTCTTCCGTTGACTTTTAGTGCAGTTTCCCATCTCTCGTCTGTGATTTAGTTGGTCTCATTCTTCACTTTAGTTGTTGTTACTGCTTCTCAAGCCATGGATGTATATATATATATATAATCATGATCAATGTGTACCTTTTTTTTTTATGTCTTTTTGCAAATGTCCCCGAGTACAATAATAGATGTATGTGGATATATCAGGCTGTGTATTTCTGTCTCTGATGAGTTATGAGAAGGATAAACCTGCTGCCAGGGATTAAAGATTTCAATGAGAGAGAAAGCCCTGCGAGAGGAGGGTAGGATAGAAAAGATGAGAGGGAAATATTGAGGCGGAAATTCAGAAATGGCACAAAAAAGGTTGTGAGGTTGAGCAGATCAGTAAGAGAATCAGTGTCGGGATGAGGTTCCTTGGGCCCACCAGAGGAAATGATTCTGAGGTCAATCGTCCATCTATAATGTAATCAAGGACAGCTCCAAATGGGGGCCCTGTTGTACTAGGAGCCCATTGTTGCTGGTGGGCCAATCCAACCATGGAGAGAATGGACTCCTGGCAGAATAAAAAAAATGATATGAAAATACAATAAAAACTAGAAAAATAGTGAAGTTGTTGACCAAATGAGAGGAAGTAGATTCCATTTTTGGGCTAGTCTACTCAGTGTGAATGGCCAATTGTGAGAATTACCATTTTTTAGGCCATTTGTTGGCCAACATATTTTGCAAACACTCATATTTTTATAGAGCAGCCAGCCAACTTCTTCAAGCTTTAATGACCGATCTTGGATAGATTAATGTGTCATCTCAACAATCTAAAAGATACATATATAATTGTAGCAGTTCACAATTATTTTGGCGGGATCCACTGTTAATCTAATATGCATCAGCCAACTGACCTGATCAACCAGATGAAAACGAGCGTCAGAAAGATCTCAATCTTATGTGTATGGCCAGCTTTACAGAACATTAAAAAACTTCATTCCGATACAAAACATGACCAACCAGTGGTTTCAATCTCTTTAAAAGAGACAATTTTGGAAAAAAAAAAGTTTACTAAAAGGAAAAATATAAAAAGAGAATGCACTGAAAATGAGGTGACATCTGGTTAGATAGTCAATAAATAGATGATAGAGAGAAATATGAGATATATATAATGTAGATATATATTTATTATAGAGTTCTCCTTGTCGTGGCAGGTGGGCTCACACAATTTGATCAAAATGTGCACTAAGAACCTCACTATTGTAAGTAGATTTAGCAGTAATAGAAAAAAAAAGAAAAGATCGAGGCACTCACCGTACTGGCAATAAAACTTCTTTATTCATCAAGATCTTGGTCTGTATGATACACACCTACATTTTATGCCATATCATACAAAATCTTGATGAATCAAGAAGTTTTATTGGCAGTACGGTGAGTGCCTCGATCTGTTCTATTTTTTATATTGTGTGAAGGATGATTTATTTCCTTATATTCTCTGCATGAAATGACATTGTGAATTATCAAGCAGGAGGCCGAATTACTAAGATATGTATTATGTGAAAGTGATGATAATGTGTAAATGATTTAGTTTCGTGCAGCAGCGTCTTGTCTGGAGTTCCCATCTTGGTTCTTTTGTAGTGAATAGGAAAGTCATTGTTCCTTTAATACAAGTAATGTTGATTTCGTATGTTTTATCTTTGACCTTGGTTCCCATGCGAAGTTGGTAGAGAATGGACAGGGAGGGAGATGGGAGGATGGCAAGTATGCGTGAGGGAAGGTCTCCCCCATCTCCACGAAAATATTCTGTCCAAAAGAGATAAGGCCAGCTGCAAACCTAATGTGTGAAGAATTATAATGATGTATCTGGGATGTATTTTATTGTATGCTTTTTACTGAATAACAAATATTGTTACATTGTCTCTGATTGGTTAACCTCAAGCAGACACCCCTTCTGAATTTCAGTTTAACAGTTTGAGTTTGGTAATAAATCCTTCAGAGGAGCATTTTGAACATATAAGCAGAGTCTGTGTGTTTTCTTCTCCTCTCTCGATATATATCGGTGAAATATCCTAATTAGGATTCTGACTAATGGAGTCTGGCCTCGTATAAATTTCAGTCTAATATATTTTGAGCGATGGATTTCCACGACAATTGTAATACCAGTGCTTTACTTGTCGATGAGCACCCCGTGGGCAAAATAAAAAGCCGACAGATAGATAGATAGATAGATAGATAGATAGATAGATTAGATAGATAGATTAGATAGATAGGAGATAGATAGATATGAGATAGATAGATATGAGATAGATAGATATGAGATAGATAGATATGAGATAGATAGATATGAGATAGATAGATATGAGATAGATAGATAGATAGATAATATTCATCAGGGTCATATAATAAGGATTCTGCAGTGAATATGTAGAATTATATATAATATACAGGAGAATTATTTTATATGACAAGTGAGGGAATATACAGGATGTTTCGGTATAAACCGCTGTACTGTGTGAATGTGAAGATGATATCACGTGAATGACATGCTGTTGGAGACAGCAAAAAAAACCAAAAAACAACTCAGTGATTTCTGAGGGAATTAAAGAAATATTTCTATTTTCTAATCTACTAATCCTTTGCAATCTAATCCGATCTAAAGCACTGTGTGTGAGGGGAAATGGGGAGGGCATAAAGAGATGACTGTCTGTATGGCTGTGTGTGGGTATAGAGACAGCAGTGGAAACGATGATTCCAACAGTCACAAAGATTGTCTTCAGAGTCAAATGTACTCCACCCCCACCACAAGCTGCTGCAAGACAAGCCTACCATTAATATGCTTTTTTCTAGCATTGGAGATGGGTTGCAATTGTTAATGCACAAGACCAGTGGTTCCAAAATTCCTCAGACCAGGGGACCCCAAACCAGCTAGAGACCCCACTGCCGAACCTCAACGTGCCAGTTATCGCCACTGAGGGGAACAGAATCCTTGAACGGAGAGACCTTGGTTTATTATCCGGCAGATCGTTACGCACCCGGGCCGAGATGTCAACGCTGTTCAACATTGTGTGTCCCGGAGGTTGGGAGAACAACAACAAACAGGAATGACATCAAGAGGTGCGTGGAGGTGAACCCCTGCACAGACAGATCGAAGAATGGCGCATAGTGATCTATTCTGTACTGATAGTGAAACTGGACGTCACATCCCACGCCTAGGGCGTCAATCAGTGTCCACACAAATCATCAGAAGGTGTTTGCACGACATTGAGCTACGGGCCAGACGTCCCGCTACAGGTTTTCAATTGACCACACACCACTGCTCTCAAAGGCTATCATGGTGCACAGCAAGATGCCAATGGAGGCTGGAATGGAGGTCTATCCTCTTCAGCGATGAGCCCCGCTTTTGTCTCGGATGCAATGATAGCCGGAGATTGGTCTGGGGACTACGTGGGCAACGCTATGAAGAGACCGTTACAAGGGATCATCACGATGGTCCTACACCCGGGATTATGGTGTGGGGTGGTATAATGTACCATAGTCGGACCCCTCTAGTCTTCATTTCAGGTACACTAACAGCTCAGTGTTACATTCATCTGGGGGTGGAACATGTGGTGCGTCCATTTCTCCAAAGTGTCCCAGAAGCCGTTTTTTAACAGGAAAATGCCAGGCCGCATGTTGCTCGTGCTGTGAGAAGCCTGCGTTGCCTAAACGTGCTACCATGGCCTGCAGCGTCTCCGGACTTGTCTCCCAACGAGCACATCTGGGACGTCATTGGTCGGCAATTGCAAAGGGAGCCGTCAGCAGCCAATCCTGATGATTTGCGTGCCCAAGTGCATTCAGCGTGGCAGAACATTCCTCAGACAACCATTAATAACCTCATTGATAACATGCCAAGGCGAGTAAATGTGTGGATTTGTGTGCGTGGCGCTCATACCCCATACTGAATAAATCAAGATGTTTAGAATATTTTGTTTCTATTTTTTATTTTTTTTTTCATAATCAGATTTTTATTTACAGATTTTCAAGTACAAAAGAAAAGAACAGATACATACAAATCAATATATACTAAGTAATTTCAGTATTGAACTACTACGATTATTCAAAAGAATAGTATAAACAATGCAGCACACAAATCAGCACATAAAAGTCAATTGTTATCTGGGCAGAAAATTCAATATAAATTATCAGAAGTAGAAAATAATGAGGTAAGAACACCCAAATAATAAAAATAACATAAGTTAGAAAGAAATTAAGAATGAAAGAGAGAAAGAATGGGTAAAAAAATGGAGAAGGGAACCAAAATGGGGGAAGCCATCCCAATATCAGATGTAAGTCACATCTATAATGTCACCGTACGTGTTGGAGGACAAATAAGGTTCATTTCGACCTAACCAAGTAGCTAAATGTGGGCCCGATTTAAAGGAAGACCTGACATAGGAGCATAATTAGAGCTCCATCTTCTGCCATCAATGTTTCCATTCTCTGTAGAAGATCCATCTCCACAACCCATTCTTTGATTGTGGGGGGCTCAGTGGACTTCCAATGCCTGGGGATGACAGTTCAAGCCGCCGTCAGGAAGTGTCGGAGTAATCCCCTTTTTATCCCCGGTTAAGGGACCAGGATTCAGGAATAAGAGAGTTCCCAGGCACTAATATATGCAGGAGTTTGATCCGCCGAGGCCTCCAATAGGAGGGAGTATGTTGTAGATATGACGTGACCTGGAGCTGTCGGTTGTAGCAATATGGATTTAAAGGTGGTATTTGTGGACAGTTGAAGCCCCCCTGTTTCCATTTTTTTAAATCATTTGCATATCATTAACATGTCATTAACATATTATTACCATGTCTATCAATCCTGTGATTTCCACAATTACAAAATTTGCCACTGTAACTCCTACAATAGCAGACCATTAACACATTAAATGCTAAGAAATAAGTGAAATGTGTACAACAACTATACAGGGACTTGTGTATTCCCGCATGCACAAATCTATCGAAGTTGCAGGAACGCACAGTATTTCCTTTGTAGATTTGATGAAAATGTGAATTTTACAACCTGAAGATATTGTACAACAAAAACCAACATCATTTTAGAAACTAAAACCAACAAAGTTTTAGAAACAGACCGAGTCAACATCGTAAGAATTGTGCCCAGAGGTTCGCACTTTTGACCATCTTCTTGACCAACTTTTTTTTTCCCATAAAAAACTGCACAGAAATTCTACTTATGCAAAAAACTAAAAGAAACTAAGGAGGCTAATAGAGCACCATGGACACATTTAGCCTGTACATCGGGAGCTTTCCCTAAACGTAGCGTGATGTGCACAGGGCCTTACATGAGAAGCAAGCCTTGCATGTATAATAATAGTGTTATCGATCAGATTTTCTGCAAAGGAGACCGACATAGCAGAGCTACAAAACAGAAAGTCCTCCTAACAAAAAAACTCAGATTCGTGGACGGCACAGGATTTTTAAATTGGTTTTCCAAATTTGTTCAATGGCCAAATACTCCCCTCATACGAATTTTACCAACTTTCTACGTGCACGACATTACACATGTTTACATATGGTGGTCAAGGGGTTTGTGATCCAGGTAAAACCTCTAACGGGGTTGATAGCTAATATTTTAGGGAGGTGGAGGGGTTAATGATCATATCCATGGTGCTCTGGGGTGGTTATTAGTTATATCTATGGTTTTCATCACCAATGAAAAGGAATGTTGAACGGGAAACTAAGAATCAGTTCGACCACTAGAGGTCACCAGAGCCTGACAAACTGTAATCCACACACTCTGCGGGGCAAGAAGGTGCAGATTTTGAAGCCTCAAAGTGACCCGGAAGCCATAAGACTGGCCCAAAGCAGAATTTTAAATATTGGCTCAGAATCCTACTTCTCAGACTTCCTGTAATTTTCGTAAAATACTACAAACGTGCACGCCCTATGTGCTAAAGGCTGTGTTCAGACGTTCCGTACAATCTGCAACTCTAGCAACACGCAAATCGGTGCGGTTTTCAAATTGAGTGCAGCTAAAAGCAGTTCGGTGGTTAATGGTCGTGCGGTATTGCAGGTATCAGCCGTAACGTGTGAACACAGTCTTAACATAAAATCTTCTGATAAAATTCTTACAGCCACACCAGACCTCAACTAGTGCAAAACCAAAAAGATTGCAACATTTTGGAAATGGAAAATCTTCTGGTCAGGGATGGCATCCACATAAAAAGCAGAGAATGTAGGTGGAGAAGGAGGCACAATTTGAAATACCTTCTATAGTTCGAGTTCCCACAATACCTCAGATAGGGTTACGGAGATAAACTGTAATGACGGGGTAGGGAGACAGACAGGTGAGCCCTAATCTACCCGCCACTCAGTCCCTGCCTACTTGCAACGGCCCGTCCTAGGCGACGGCGTACAATTGGGCGACGGTCCCTACGCTCAATAAGTGCATGACAGACAAACAGACAAGGGTACACAGAAGCTAAGGGAAATGGGGCAGTTGCCCACGGCAACACAGCGAGCAACAAGAGTAGTGAACGAGCCGAGTCAAACCAGGATTGTACGAGGTTCAAATCGCAGAGTAGGAGCGTAGTCAGTAAAGCCAGGATCAAAATGAAGCAAGGTCAATAATCATAGCAGGAGCAGCAAAGCCAGGAAACAGAAAAGAATCACAGGCACTGGAGGAGCAGGAAATGCAGGTATAAATAGAAAGAGGGCAGGAGCTAGCTCCGTCTGGCCAGGCTGTGATAGGCTCTCCCATTCCTCAGCCTCCCAGCCTGACTGGTTGAAGATCGTGTCACATTCTCAGACTTAGGAAAAGGTGCAGACTGATTACCCACGGGCGTCGACACAGAAGCTGTGTCTGACAGATCCTTTACAGTACCCCCCCTTTTAAGAGGGGCCACTGGACCCTTTCTAGGTGGACCTGGCTTATTGAAGAAGCAAAGATGGAACCTCCTGAGCAATACCTAAGCGTGAACATCCCGGGCGGGTACCCAAGTCCTCTGCTCAGGCCCGTATCCTCTCCAATGGACCAGGTACTGGAGGGAGCCTCGGACCATCCTGCTGTCCACAATCTTGGCCACCTCGAATTCTACCCCTTCAGGGGTGAGAACAGGGACCGGAGGCCTCCTCTAGGGAGCCAAGGACGGGGAGCAGCGTTTAAGGAGGGAGGCATGAAACACGTCGTGTACTCGAAAAGACGGGGGTAACTCCGGTCGGAAGGAGACAGGGTTAAGGACTAAGGACTTCAATATCGGGGAGCAAATTTTTTGGACGGGACTTTAAGGCGCAAATTTTTAGAAGATAACCACACCAGATCCCCGACCACAAACAAGGGGTTAGCAGAACGTCTTCTATCTGCCTGAGTCTTTTGTATGCTCTGGGATGCCTCTAGGTTCTTCTGAACCTGGGCCCAGACTGTGCACAGTTCCTGATGAACGACATCTACCTCGGGATTGTTGGAACTACTAGGTGAAACGGAGGAGAACCGTGGATTAAACCCAAAATTACAGAAAAAGGGGGAGACCCCTGACGAGTTACTGACCCGGTTATTAAGGGAAAATTCGGCGAGGGGAATGAAGGAGACCCAATCATATTGACAGTCAGAGATAAAACACCTTAAATATTGTTCTAGAGACTGATTCTAGTCCTCTCAGTTTGGCCATTAGTTTCAGGATGGAAGGCCGAAGAGAAGGACAGATCAATCTCCAACTTTTTACAGAAGGCTCTCCAAAACAATGAAACAAATTGTACCCCTCTGTCAGAAACAATATTGACAGGAACCCCATGGAGACGCAGGATGTGTTTGACAAACAAGGTAGCTAACGTCTTAGCATTGGGTAGTTTCTTGAGGGGCACAAAGTGGCACATCTTACTGAAACGGTCTACTACAACCCACACCACCGACTTGCCTTGAGATGGAGGCAAATTGGTGATAAAATCCATGGAGATATGGGTCCAAGGTCTCTGGGGAATGGGCAAAGAACATAGTAAGCCCGCTGGTCGGGACCTGGGAGTCTTGGACCTAGCACAAATTTCACAAGCGGCGACGTAGGCCTTAATGTCTTTAAGCAACCCAGGCCACCAATAGTTTCTGGCAATGAGATGCTTGGTACCCAGGATGCCTGGATGTCCAGATAGAGCAGAGTCATGATTTTCCCTGAGTACCCTTAGCCGGAATTGCAGGGGAAAAAACAGCTTGTTCTCAGGAAGGTTCCCGGGAGCTGAAACTTGATCAGCCGCAATTTCGGAGACTAAGTCAGAATCAACAGAGGAAATGATTATACCTGGAGGCAAAATACAAGCAGGATCTTCCTCCGAAGGAAGGCTGGCCATGAAGCTACGCGACAGTGCATCAGCCTTAATATTTTTAGACCCAGCCCTATAGGTGACCAAAAAGTTGAATCTAGTAAAAAATAACGCCCATCGAGCTTGTCTCGGGTTTAGCCTCCAGGCAGATTCTAGGAAAATCAGATTCTTGTGGTCGGTAAGGACCGTTACCTGGTGCCTAGCCCCTCCAGGAAGTGGCGCCACTCTTCAAATGCCCATTTAATGGCTAAGAGTTCGCGGTTGCCAATATCATAGTTACTCTCAGTGGGCGTGAACTGCCTGGAGAAGTAGGCACAGGGACGGAGATGGGTGAGGGACCTGGTACCCTGGGACAAGACAGCACCCACTCCCACCTCTGAGGCGTCAACCTCCACGATGAATGGCTCCATTTGGTTAGGCTGAATCAGCACAGGGGCCGAAATAAAGCACTTCAAAAGGACCTCAAAAGCCTGGACCGCCTCTGGAGGCCAGTGGAGGAGGTCAGCACCTTTGCGAGTAAGATCCGTAAGAGGCTTAGCGATGACCGAGAAGTTAGCAATAAATCTCCTGTAATAATTAGCAAACCCCAGGAAGCACTGTAACGCCTTCAGGGAGGCAGGTTGGACCCATTCAGCCACAGCCTGAACCTTGGCAGGGTCCATGCGGAATTCATGAGGAGTGAGGATTTGACCCAAAAATGGTATCTCCTGCACCCCAAACACACATTTTTCGGTTTTAGCAAACAGTTTGTTTTCCCGAAGGGCCTGGAGCACCTTCCTGACATGCTCAATGTGGGAGGACCAGTCCTTGGAAAACACAAGTATGTCATCAAGGTACACTACAAGAAATACCGCCAGGTAGTCTCTCAAAATCTCATTTATGAAATTCTGGAAGACCGCGGGAGCATTACACAACCCAAAGGGCATGACGAGGTATTCGAAATGACCTTCAGGCGTGTTAAACGCAGTCTTCCACTCATCCCCCTCTTTGATGCGGATAAGGTTATAAGCCCCCCGTAGATCAAACTTAGAGAACCATTGGGCCCCCTGAACCTGATTGAAGAGATCAGGAATCAAAGGAAGGGGATAGTGGTTCCTTACAGTGACCTTATTCAAGTTTTAGTAGTCAATGCACTGCCTAAGACCACCATCCTTCTTTCCTACGAAGAAGAAGCCAGCACCTACCGGAGAAGTAGAGGGGCGAATGTAACCCTTGGCCAGGCATTCCTGGTTATACTCTCTCATGGCTTCACGTTCGGGACAAGAGAGATTAAATATCCTACCCTTAGGGAGCTTAGCTCCTGGTACCAAATCGATTGCGCAATCGAATTCTCTATGAGGAGGTAACACTTCGGAGGCCTTTTTAGAAAAAACATCATCGAAGTCCTGAGTAAACTCAGGTAGAGTGTTCACCTCCTCAGGGAGAGAGATAAAATTAACATAAAAACATGACGTCATGCATTCATTACCCCATTTGATAAGATCCCCAGTATTCCAGTTAAACGTGGGATTATGCATCTGCAACCAGGGAAGGTCTAAAACCAAATCGGACGATAATCCCTGCATCACCAGTACAGAGCACTGCTCCAAATGCATGGAGCCAACAAGAAGTTCAAAAACAGGGGTATGCTGCGTAAAATAACCATTAGCAAGAGGAGTGGAGTCGATACCCACTACCGGGACAGGTTTAGGCAAGTCAATCAATGGCATAGCTAGAGACATAGCAAATTCCACAGACATAATATTAGCAGAAGACCCTGAATCCACGAAGGCACTGCCGGTGGCAGACCTACCCTCAAAAAAGACCTGAAAAGGAAGCAAGATCTTATTAGGTTTCATATATACGGGAAATACCTGTGCGCCCAAATGACCTCCCCGATGGTCACTTAGGCGCGGAAGTTCTTCCGGCTGCTTATTCTTACGCCTAGGACAGTTGTTCACTTGATGCTTGCCATCCCCACAGTAAAAGCAGAGACCATTCTTCCTGCGGAACTCTCTACGTTGTTGGGAAGACACGGAGGCCCCGACTTGCATAGGTTCATCCGAGTATTCCGTGGAAGAAGGAAGCAACGGAACCTCGGGAGCCATCATGGGGGGGTCAGAGGGGAAGGCACAAAAACGTTCCAGTCGTAGTTCCCTGAGACGTCGGTCAAGACGTACCGCTAAAGCCATAACCTGATCTAGGGAGTCAGAAGAGGGATAGCTAACTAACAGGTCTTTCAGGGCGTTCGACAGACCCAATCTAAACTGGCACCTCAAGGCAGGGTCATTCCACCGAGAAGCTACACACCACTTCCTAAAGTCAGAACAGTACTCCTCAACGGGTCTCTTACCCTGACGTAAGGTCACCAGCTGACTCTCGGCAAAGGCAGTCTTATCAGTCTCGTCATATATGAGCCCGAGAGCAGAAAAGAAAAGATCAACAGAGGAAAGTTCAGGGGCGTCAGGAGCCAAGGAGAAGGCCCATTCTTGGGGCCCGTCCTGGAGCCGGGACATAATTATACCCACTCGCTGGCTCTCAGAACCTGAGGAGTGAGGCTTTAAACGGAAATAGAGCCTATAACTCTCCCGAAAGGAGAAAAAAAGTCTTCCGGTCCCCTGAGAACCGGTCAGGCAACTTGAGGTGGGGTTCAAGAGGTGAGGTGGTGGGCACTACCAGGGTAGCATCATGCTGGTTGCCCTTCTGAGCCAGGGCTTAGACCTGTAGGGAGAGGCCCTGCATTTGCTGAGCCAGGGTCTCAAAGTCCATAGTAGTGTCAGGGACCAGAGTAGAAAAGGTATATGGGCCTGTGATTATGTAATGACGGGGTAGGGAGACAGACAGGTGAGCCCTAATCTACCCGCCACTCAGTCCCTGCCTACTTGCAACGGCCCGTCCTAGGCAACGGCGTACAACTGGGCGACGGTCCCTACGCTCAATAAGTGCATGACAGACAAACAGACAAGGGTACACAGAAGCTAAGGGAAATGGGGCAGTTACCCACGGCAACACAGCGAGCAACAAGAGTAGTGAACGAGTCGAGTCAAACCAGGAGTGTATGAGGTACAAATCGCAGAGCAGGAGCGAAGTCATTAAAGCCAGGGTCAAAATGAAGCAAGGTCAATAATCATAGCAGTAGCAGCAGAGCCAGGAAACAGGAAAGAATCACAGGCACTGGAGGAGCAGGAAATGCAGGCATAAATAGACAGAGGGCGGGAGCTAGCTCCGTCTGGCCAGGCTGTGATAGGCTCTCCCACTCCTCAGCCTCCCAGCCTGACTGGTAGAAAATCATGTCACTCTCTCAGACTTAGGAGCAGGTGCAGACTGATTACCCACGGGCGTCGACACAGAAGCTGTGTCTGGCAGATCCTTTACATAAACGCTCTGCATTGTGGATACGAGTCCAGTCCAACAAGCACTGAAGCCGAATGCACTCACACAAGAACTCCTGCTGTAGTGGTGGGGGGGATCTGCTCTTTGTATTGAGTTATAGTTAGCGGTTCCTTCACCTGGAAGGTAGCAGTTTTCTAACCTGGCCAAGATAAAGTGACGTGTGTGTCCCCAACACCTTGGCATATGCCCTGCCAGACCCCACCCAAGCTGCACCCTTAGTAGGGCTGGCCAATTAAATGAAAAATAATCGAAATTAGGCGCAATTAATAGACGTCATCTTACGAATTTTAGTTTTATCAATTATTTTCTCCCGGTTTAAACTGTATCTGCATCTTAAGGACGCAGATACAGGTGAATCCAATGGTAGAGCAGGGACTGTAAGGTCCCTGCTCTACCATTCACTGTGTATCGCTGGACACGAGGCAGTGACGTCATCGCGCCTGTCTGCACCGAGCTGCACAGACCAGAAGAGAAGAGGGGTCTCCTCCACACATCATTGGAATAGGGTTAGGAGAGTATATATATATTATTATTTTTATCAGCCACTATTGGGGGCAGCTGTGGGGGCATTATACAGCGAGGGGGCAGCTATGGGAGACTTTATACTGTGTGGGGTGCAGCTGTGGGGTCATTATCCTGTGTAGAGGCAGCTATTGGGGCATTATACGTGTGGATGTCAGTTATGGGGGCATTATACTATGTAGAGGCAGCTATGAGGGCTTTATGCTGCGTGGAGGCAGCTATGCGGGTATTATACTATGTAGAGGCAGCTATGGGGGCATTATACTGTGTGGAGGGCCCTTCTGGGTGACATTATATGGTGTGGAGGACAGTTATGGGGCAATATACTGTGTGATTGCATCTATGAGGGGTATTATACTGTGGGGGCAACTATAGAGGCATTAAACTGTGGAGGGCAACTGTAGGTGTATTATAATGTGTGGGGGCAGCTATGGGGTATTATACTGTGTGGGGGCAGTGTCGGGGGTATACTATATTCAGTAGTATACAGCAGGCTCAGGGGATAAATATTAATTCAATCGCGTACCATGCAAATAGGGGACGTGGCATGCAAAATGGGTGTAGAATAAATAATCGTTCAATAATCGTAACCGAGGTCACATGTTGAATTAATTGTGATTTTGATTCAGGTCATAATCACCCGGCCCTAACCCCTAGCATCGGATTTCCAATGAAAACAAGTCATGCTTGATATCCACACTGTCTACTTTGTTTAAAGGAGTTGTCTTAGCACTTGTTTGGGTTCATTCATTGCAGCTCATTCCCTGCATGTCTCTACAACAGAAGAGGCCATCTGCTCGGTGGACCGCTAATAAAATAGATTAGAAGGACCCCTTATAACCCTTTAATGACCAAGCCTGTTTGGGCTTTAATGACCTACATAATTTTGTTGGTTTTTGCCTCTCCACATATGTTGTATCAGCCGCGGCCAGTGGTGAGAGCCTGAGGGGACCAGGAGGGGAGAATGGTGCGTAGAAAGGAGTATACTTTTTTTATTTTGTGAAAATGTTTAACTTTTGTGCTTTTTTCCAATTTTTCTGTCGTGGAAAGGTTGATAAATTCCCCTCTTCTGGGCCGTTCTAGCTTTTCTGCTGCCTGTGGTGAAATTTGAAATAGGGCCCCCCAGATCTTGATTGACATCCCCCTGGCTGTTGTACATCATTAGCAGCCTTCTCCAACTCTTGCGGATGAGCCTTTGCCTTGTACTCCCTTGGCATGAACGAGCAGCGATGATGCTGGACAGAGTACACCTCGCTGCACGGTGTGTGCCCAAGTAGTACAAGGCAATGACGCATCCGAGAAAGTTGGAGGAGACTGATAGTGATGTATAAGAGCCAGGGGTATGTCAATCAAACATGGAAAGGTGGGTTTGGAGGCAGGACTATGTGACTCTTCAGGATAGCGGCACCGCCCCATGACCCTTGAATGAGTAATTAGCATACAGCGTGCGCCGCTTTAAAAGTTGATTTTATAGATTTTGCTGCATCTGAAAAGAACATACAATGGGAATGTTTGGAAATATTGTCAGGTCATGTATTACCGTATGGCGGCAGTTCAAGGGGTTAAAACGACCTATTATTATAAATATATCCTACATAATTACAGCATCAGAACCAAGCTCTGACATATACGGCTCCAGAACCAAGCTCTGACATATATACAGCAACAGAACAAAGCTCATTACATATATACAGCACAAGAACAAAGCTCATACATATATACATTACAAGAACCAAGCTCCGTACATATACACAGAACCAGAACCAAGCTCATTACATATACAGATCCAGAACCAAGCCCATTACATATATACAGCACCAGAACAAAGCATTACATAACATATATATACAGCACCAAAACCAAGCTCAGTACATATGTACACAGCACCAGAACCAAGCTCCGTACATATATACAATACCGGAACAAAGCTCAGTACATATATACAATAGCGGAACAAAGCTCAGTACATATATACAACACCAGAACAAAGCTCAGTACATATATACAGCACCAGAATCAAGCTCAGTACATAAATACAGCACTAGAACCAAGCTTAGTACATAAATACAACACCAGAATCGAGCTCACTACATAAATGCAGTATCAGAACCAAGCTCAGTACATATATACAGTACCAGCACAAATACTGCTCAATTTAGTGCAACCCCTGCAGCATAGGTATGTACGGTGTAAAACTACAGCTCCCAGCATGAACCGAACAATGGTAAGGATATGCTGGGAGTTGCTGTTTAACAAAAGAAAATCATACCACCAATCATCTCGCTGCAGATCATACTGGGACTACAGTGCTGATTAGAGGCAGAATAAACATTTACATGAAGTGACTCACAGGTGATGTCTTCTGAGATTCTACTTGTTCTTTTTCTCTTTTCTTCTCCATCCGGTCCAGACCTCCATGATGACTTCTCCCGGCCACAGCCCACTTCTGCAGTTTGCCACTCAGTAATGCATCTTCAGCTACTCAATCTTCAAACATTTCTGCACCTATAAACGAAGATAAAATTCTCATGGTGCCACACACTATGGCCCTAAATATAATAGCGCCATACACTGCACTTCTAAACGACGCTGATTGGCAGGGCAAGTCATTCTGCCCTGCCTATTAGCGCCTTTCAACGATGCAAGCGGCACGCCTTTCAGCGCTTATGCATGTAATTGTATCTGCGTCCTATAGACGCAGGTACAATTATAGTGCCCTAACAGCAGGCTTAGTGTACGGACTGTGCAGGGGTTCCCCAGTTACCAATCACATGACGGGAAATCCCAGTGACCTGATCGAAGGGGGATTCTCCTTCTATCATGCTGTGGTCACTCTCGATCAAAGGGTTAAAAGGCTGGGATCAGAGGTGCCTCCGATCGCAGCCGTTAGAGTGTAACCTAAGCTTTCATTTGACAGCTGAGCATTAATTCCAGGACAGCATGGTACACCCATGTAGCATTTATTCTAAAAATACAGCGTGGTAGAATAAGGCCCCTGTCACGGAGCCGGTTAGTGGACCCACTAGGCCGTACCGCCGCAGCGGGGAGGCAGCTGGCCAAACAACAGGACACCCCAGAAATACAATGTCCCACACAAGGGTACCTGAATAGTCCAGATGGTGGCCGCAGCTGTGGCACAGATGAGATGGGTGCGGCAGATGGCGCCAAACGTGGCGATGACACAGGAGCCGCAAGTTGCGCAGACGTGGAGGATTCCTCCGGACGTGGCAGATAACACAGGACGTGGCGGATTCCTCTGGACGTGGCAGATGACACAGGACGTGGCGGATTCCTCCAGACGTGGCAGACGACACAGGACGTGGCGGATTCCTCCAGACGTGGCAGATGACACAGGACGTGGCAGATTCCTCTGGACGTGGCAGATGACACAGGACGTGGCACGACTTGATACTAGGGCAAAGCACGGGAAACAGGAACGGGGAACAAGGTACGGGTAACAACAGGAACGGGAAACACTAAGGGACCATTTGCAAGACAGACTGGGAAAACTAACAACGCTCAGGCATCGAACTAGGGGGCTGGACCCCTCTTATGGCCCAGGGTACTCACGGGTCAAAGGTCGTTCAAGATGTACGGTGCGCGCGCTGCCCCTTTAAGAGCGGGGACGAGCGTGCGCGCGCACCCTGCGGGCTCCAGCGGACGTGAGTGGATGCGAGCTCTGGCGTCTCCTGAGGAGGCTGGGGCCAGCGCTTGCCGACTCGTGGCTGCGGCTGTCAGCGGGAGGCTGGAGCTGACAGCCCGCAGCCACGGACATTACAGTATCCCCCCTCTTACGCTCCCTCTTCTTGGGACCAGAGCGAGAGAGAAACTTCTTTAGAAGAGTAGGGGCATTGAGTTTCTCCTCTGGCTCCCAGGACCTCTCTTCGGGACCAAACCCCCTCCAATCCACCAAATAAAAGGTGTTTCCTCTCACTCTCTTGGTGGCCAAGATCTCCTTTACCTCAAAGATGTCAGAGGAGCCGCTGGGAGCAACCGCAGGGCTGGGAGTCTTGGAATAGCAGTTTAGGATCACAGGCTTCAGGAGGGAGACGTGGAAGGAGTTGGGAATCCTGAGGGTAGGAGGCAGCCGAAGCTTGTAGGCGACAGGGTTGACCTGCTGCAGGACCTCGAATGGTCCAAGGAACCTGGGAGCGAATTTGTATGAGGGCACCCTCAAGCGAATGTTCCGAGAGGACAGCCAGACTTTAGTCCCCGGAAGATACTGAGGCGGCTCTCTTCTCTTAGTATCTGCCTTTCGCTTCATGCGATCTACTGCCAGCAAAATAGAGGACCGGGTCTGTTGCCAGATTTGCAGGAAGTCCCCATATGCAGAGTCAGCAGCGGGAACCTGAGATGAAGTCGACACAGGAAGAGGGACTCTGGGATGTTGACTGTACATGATGTGAAACGGAGTGGAAGTGGTGGACTCACTTGTGTGGTTGTTGTAAGAAAATTCGGCCCATGGTAGAAGCTGTACCCAGTTATCGTGCTGTGAAGAGATGAAGTGGCGGAGATCATTTTCCATGATCTGGTTGATCCTCTCAACTTGCCCATTGGACTGGGGGTGATAGGCAGAGGAAAAGTCCAATCTCACATCCAGGAGTTTACAGAGGGCTCTCCAGAACTTAGAGGTAAACTGAACCCCCCGGTCGGACACAATGTGAAGAGGCAAGCCATGCAAGCGGAAGATGTGCTGGATGAAGAGACTTGCCAGACGAGGAGCCTGAAGGTAGGCCGGTCAGCGGGATAAAAGGAGCCATTTTAGAGAACCGGTCCACCACCACCCAGACAGTGTTACATCCTGCTGAGGGGGGAAGGTCTGTGACGAAGTCCATCGCAATGTGCTGCCAGGGGGCATAGGGTACAGGCAGAGGTTGAAGCAGGCCGGCAGGCTTGCTGTGAGTCACCTTGTTAGAGGCACACACCGTGCAAGAAGAGACAAAGTCCAGAACATCCTTAGGTAGCGTGGACCACCAAAAGTGACGAGCAATCAGGTCTCGGGTTTTACGGATACCGGCGTGCCCAGCAAGTTTAGAACTATGTCCCCAGCGGAGAATTCTTCTCCTGTCCGAACAAAAGTCCTCCCAGGAGGGATGTCTCTAACCTGCAGAGTATTAGCAGTGACGATGCAGGACGGGTCTATGATGGTCTGGAGGGACTCCACTGTGTCTTCCGTCTCAAACGATCTGGACAGGGCATCGGCCCCCACATTCTTGTCCGCGGGACGGTAGTGGAGCACAAACAGAAAACGGGTGAAGAACAGTGACCACCTGGCTTGACGAGGATTAAGTCTTTGAGCGGACTGAAGGTAAGTGAGGTTCTTGTGGTCGGTGAAGATCAGGATGGGGTGAGCAGCGCCCTCCAGAAGATGTCTCCACTCCTCCAGAGCCAATTTGATGGCTAGCAGCTCCCGATCTCCAATGGAGTAATTGCGCTCAGCAGAAGAAAAAAGTCTACAGTAGTAGCTGCATACTACTGCCTTTCCTTTGGAGCTCCTCTGGAACAGAAGTGCACCTGCACCGACAGAGGAAGCGTCCACTTCCAGCGAGAACTGCCGAGATACGTCAGGATGATGGAGGATCGAGGCTGAAGTGAAGGCACTCTTCAGGCTATTAAATGCAGACTCTGCCTCTGGAGTCCACACTTTGGCGTTCACACCCTTCTTGGTAAGGGTCGAGATAGGAGACGTCAGAGAAGAGAAGTTAGGAATAAACTGCCGGTAGAAATTGGCGAATCCCAGGAACCGCTGTATGGCCCTTAAGACTTGGGGACGTGGCCACTCCAGGACAGCCTTCACTTTCTCAGGATCCATCTTGAGGCCTTGATCCGAGATGATGTAGCCCAGGAAGGGCAGAGAACTCTTCTCAAAGACGCATTTCTCCAGCTTGGCGTATAAATGATTCTCCCTCAATCGTAGTAGAACCTGACGAACATGCCTCCGATGAGTCGTCTGATCTGGGGAGAAAATCAAAATATCATCGAGATAAACAACAACACAGACATAGAGTAGATCTCGGAAGATGTCGTTAACGAACTCCTGAAACACTGCGGGAGCGTTACACAGTCCGAAGGGCATCACCAGGTATTCGTAGTGCCCGTCCCGGGTGTTAAATGCCGTCTTCCATTCGTCACCCCGGCGAATCCGGACTAGATTGTAAGCCCCACGCAGGTCTAGCTTAGAAAAATTTTTGGCCCCTCGTATGCGATCAAATAGCTCAGAGATGAGTGGCAACGGGTATTTGTTCTTGACTGTGATCAGGTTGAGGCCCCTGTAGTCAATGCAGGGACGGAGGGATCCATCCTTCTTTTTAACGAAGAAGAATCCAGCCCCGGCCGGGGAGGAAGATTTTCGTATAAAACCCCTCTCCAGATTCTCCTTGATATAGGCCGACATGGATAGAGACTCAGGCAAGGAGAGAGGATATACCCGTCCACGGGGAAGAGAGGCATTAGGAACCAGTTCATTGGGGCAGTCATAAATTGCGATGAGGAGGCAGCGTCTCAGCCTTCTTTTTGCTGAAAACATCTGAATACTGAGCAAAATGGGGAGGCAGTCCCGACAGCGACTGAGGCAGAGAAGGCTTGACAGGATGGATCTGCAACAGACAACGACCATGGCACTTGGAGCCCCATTGGAGAACCTCTCCAGAATTCCAGTCCAGGAATGGGGCATGTAGTCGAAGCCAAGGCAGGCCCAGCAGAACAGGATTGATGGCCTTGGGCAAAACAAGGAACAAAATAAATTCAGAATGAAGTACTCCAACCTGGAGCTTCAACGGCTTGGTTTTAGAGATAATGGGATCAGGCAGAGGCAGTCCATTAACTGAGGCAACAGCCAAAGATGTCTCCAGGGGAACTGTGGGCAGCTGAAGATGATCCACAAGCTCCTTCTGGATGATATTTGCAGCAGAGCCAGAGTCAAGATAGGCAGAGACTTGATGCGTCCTGTCGCCGGATACCAGGGTCACAGGAATAGTCAATTTGGAAGCGAATCCTCTGTTAGATTCTGTTCCACCTAGTGTTGTCTCTCCAACCAATCCTAGGCAATGGGGTCTCTCCGGCCTCTGGGGGCACAGACGCACAATATGGCCTCCATGGCCGCAATACAAACAAAGTCCGGAAGTGCGTCTGCGTTGTCTCTCCTGTGTAGACAATTTAACATAATTACTCTGCATCGGGTCCTCTGGTGGGACGACTGAGGATTGTGGGACAGCAGAATCCAGCCTGGGAAGTTCTCTCCCCCGGAGAACCTCTTGGGAACGTTCCCGGATCCTCATGTCGACACGGGAGGCGAGTAGGATAAGATCGTCCAGGGTAGATGGCAGATCGCGAGCAGCCAGCTCGTCCTTGATCCCTGAAGACAGTCCCTGCCAGAATGTAGCCACCAAAGCCTCGTTGTTCCAGGTCAATTCAGCAGCCAGGATACGGAACTGAATGGCATACTCGCCTACGGAGAGGTCTCCCTGGTGTAGGGTCAGCAAGGATGCAGCAGCCGAAGAAACTCTCCCAGGTTCCTCAAAGATCGAGCGGAAGGTCTGTAAGAAGCACTGCAAGTCCCGGGTCTCTGGTCCCTGATGTCCCCACAGAGGATTGGCCCATGCCAGGGCTTTGCCAGTAAGGAGAGAGATGATGAAGGCGATCCTGACGTCATCCGAACAGAAGGACCTGACTTGTAGTCTGAAATGGATCAGGCACTGATTCAAAAATCCCCTGCAGGACCTCAGATCTCCGTCATAGCGTGGAGGTAGCGGCAAGAAACACAGGGGGTTGGTACCGGTACAGACAGGAAGTGTAGCAGGCGGAACCGCAGGAATGGGTGCGGTGATGACTGTGGACAAAGCAAGCAGCCGATGGGCTATGGCGTTCACCGACAGGAGGAGCTGGTCTTGTCGTGACTGGAGATCCTCCATCTAAGCCAGCATGGCTTGTGTAGTCAACGTCTCAGGTTGACCAGCGGGGTCCATGGCCTGAGCGTACTGTCACGGAGCGGGTTAGTGGACCCACTAGTCCGTACCGCCGCAGCGGGGAGGCAGCTGGCTAAACAACAGGACACCCCAGAAATACAATGTCCTGCACAAGGGTACCTGAATAGTCCAGATGGTGGCCGCAGCTCTGGCACAGATGAGATGGGTGCGGCAGATGGCGCCAAACGTGGCGGATGACACAGGAGCCGCAAGTTGCGCAGACGTGGCGGATTCCTCCGGACGTGGCAGATAACACAGGACGTGGCGGATTCCTCTGGACGTGGCAGATGACACAGGACGTGGCGGATTCCTCCAGACGTGGCAGATGACACAGTACGTGGCGGATTCCTCCAGACGTGGCAGACGACACAGGATGTGGCGGATTCCTCCAGACGTGGCAGATGACACAGGACGTGGCAGATTCCTCTGGACGTGGCAGATGACACAGGACGTGGCACGACTTGATACTAGGGCAAAGCACGGGAAACAGGAACGGGGAACAAGGTACGGGTAACAACAGGAACGGGAAACACTAAGGGACCATTTTCAAGACAGACTGGGAAAACTAACAACGCTCAGGCATCGAACTAGGGGGCTGGACCCCTCTTATAGCCCAGAGTACTCACGGGTCAAAGGTCGTTCAAGATGTTCGGTGCGCACGCTGCCCCTTTAAGAGCGGGGACGAGCGTGCGCGCGCACCCTGCGGGCTCCGGCGGAGGTGAGTGGATGCGAGCGCTGGCGTCTCCTGAGGAGGCTGGGGCCAGCGCTTGCCGACTCGTGGCTGCGGCTGTCAGCGGGAGGCTGGAGCTGACAGCCCGCAGCCTCGGACATTACAGCCCCTTATTGAACACCATAAAAAGTCATATTATTAAGGTGTTTAGCTGTATTCCAGTTTGCTTTTCTGCAAAAGTAGAAGCATTGGTTACCAAATACATACCTTGTAAGCAGTATTGTAGTTAAAGGGGATACAAAAGTGGTGGTTGCACCTGACCCTGTGCCTTAGGGCACTCAAAATGTTCCTATGCACCTAGTTAAGGGCTTTTTTGCATTGGAGCCAAGAGCTTCAAGTTACATCTCTGCTTGTAAGTAATACCAGTGCTTCACAAACCTCATATTTCAGTGTACTCAGTGTAATGCATCTTTTTAGCTTGAAAGAATGAATGGATTAATTCACTGTTTAAAAGTAGCAGCTGGCTGCTAGGATTATGGTACCACTCAGTGAATTCACAATTTACAAGCTCAAGGTAACTGCATTTCCGTAGTTCAGAGGTCCCCAACGTTTTCAGCTCATTTTATTTTTTATTAACTATTTACTAATGAATACAAAGAGAATAATCAAACAGAAAATTTTCAAGTCTCTGATGCCGAGGTTTAGTAATGCTGTAACATGTATACTGTAATTGGTGCACAACAGTATGTGCAGGCGCCAAAAAAAACTAAGGAGCCAGAAGAACTGAGAGTCACATGTGGCCCCCAAGCCACTGGTTGGAAAACACTTCCCTTCTGACAAAATCAGGGTGAAGATCATTATTGAAAAGGTCATTGGTAGATATTAAGCGTTCCTTATCCCCTTGGAGACGCAGCCCATTTTCGTATTTTCATTTTTGTTTTTTCCTTCGCACATTTTCAAATCCATAACTTTTTTATTTTTCTGTCGACATAGCCATATGAGGTCTTGTTTTTTGTGCGCGACAAGCTGTAGGTTTTGATGCCACTATTTAATGTACAATATAATGTAGTAGGAAACGGAAAAATTCTTTGTGAGTTGAATTGGCTAAAGAACAGCGATTCCTGCATTGTTTTTGGGTTTCGGTTTTACGGCATTCAACGTGTGGCAAAAATGACACGTTCATTCATTTCTACAGGTCGATGCAATTACGGCGATACCAAATTTATATAGTTTTCTTTTGAAGTTTTACCACTTTTACAAAGAAAAACCTATTGAGTGTTGTGAGGGCTTGGTTTTTCTGCAGTAAGCTATATTTTTGGGCACCATTTTGGGGTGCATGCAACTTTTTTATTTATATTTATTCTATATTTTTGGGGAGTTAAGCTGACAAAAAAAACCTGCCCCCAGGCTACCATGAAATCCATCGACACTCCACAATCGCGTCGCGGTTGGGGGGTGATGAACCGCCACCCTTTTACTAACGGCTTAGATGTTGCGGTTACGACAGTACCTTGTATGTGCCGCATCTTGCTGAGGGGACACGGAGGGCAGAAGAGGCACGGTGAGCAATTTTTTAAATTATTATTTAATGGTGTGCTGGGAGGATGGTGGTTGGAAGGGTAGCCCGATGGGGGAGGGGGCAAGGTAATATAGGCCTCTATCTTGCTACGCCCCAGAGTGTAATCTACGCCAGATTTTTATCATTAGAATTTCCAACAGTTTTATGGTGTAAATTCTCATAAATGTGTTTGGCCTATGTGGCCCTGCCCGTTTTTGTGAAGCCACGATCGATCTTTCCACAAAAGTGGTGAGGGCGGTGTAAAAAGATCAAACTTTTGGACCCTTTTGCGACTTTTATACGCCAGAAAACTGTTACAATAGAGGATGCAGAGTGACGTGTCTAGTCACATGCTCCTCCATCCTCGGCAATTTAGTAGATGAGGCTGCAGGCGGTTTGTACGTTTACTGAAATAATGTTTAGAATGCACACCAGATACATTTCTTAAAATATCCAACCCCTTTAAAGATCTACATTTACAAAAGAACGGAAAAAATATCTCGATCCAGCTCTGGGTTTGAAAGGAAATATTTTCCACTTTATTGAAAATTGGTTGAAAAATTGTAGCGAGCACAGAGGGGTGGATGCATAGTGCCTACTCGTTTCAAACTATTTGCTCATTCTTATTCACGGCATAACGTGTTATTTTCGTTCATGTTTTTCGTTCTATTGTGATTCAAACGAGTGCCACCTTGCGCAATCAAGGGCTGGTGAGCTGGAGAAATCTCTTTATTTCTTTAGATCTACATTTACAATGATTTCCCAGACAGTAGAGGAAAATTAAAATTTTCTACGTTCAGTAGGCTTCTGAAAAGTTAAAGAAGAATTTATATTCTGAAAGTTGTGAATCTCTTACCTTTAATCCTGTGCTACGCTTGAGTCGCTCCCTTAGAGACTGTAGCATAGGGGTCTCAGTAATAGGAATCCTCTGTTTCTTTACTGGGACTGTGTCTTCTCTTTCTGTCTGACTTTCTGATGCGTCTTCTCCAGATTTGATTTTGGACTTAGACTTCATGAGTTTCTTTCGAGAACCTTTCGTGCGTGATCTTGCAGCTCCACTCTCATTGTTCTCATTCAGAGAACGTTGGGTTTCTCTTAAGAAGAAGAACATCACTCTGCTGTATCTTTCCTTCTACTAGTTGTTGTGTCTCTGTCGTCCTGTCTATGTACTAGACAATCACAAGAAGAACCTCATACTACCCAATTGTTCTTCTGCCTGCTCAAGTATTACATTTCAGAAGATGAAACCACCACATCTATTATGTATGTCACAAAGTAATTACCAAATAGGCATCATCAACCAGTTGTCACAATAAGGCCCTACATTACAGTCCGTTCTCACACAGCGGTCCGTATCAAACTCAACTATTGATATTCCACTATGAAAATGTAAATCCTAATCCTAAAACCAGTCTGTAGGATGTAAATCCTTAAGATAAGTTTTCCTTCCTTACAGAATAATTATAGAACAACCATGTCGTTAAAGGATCATGTGTCTCTTCAATTATGAACAGGTAACAAGCCTCAGCCTCTGACAAGTAACAGATAAGAAGCGCTGAGAAATCATTCCCGGCTTTCATCAAAGAGTGAGTTGACATGTGATCTTGTAAATGTTTCTGAGGGACACACTATACTGCACAATAAGGTCACAGCTTTCTATAGTAAAGAGCCAGAAATTGTAATAAAATATTAACCAACCAATTATAATTCCAAACATGCAGTGTCCAAATAGAAACACAAAGGAACTAAATGTCATTCATTCGCCGTTGCCAATATCAAGGCTGTGGAAATGAAACGACACAATTTACACTATATGGAGAAAAGTATTGGGACACCTCCACATTCCACCTACAGGAGCTTTTCTGACATCCCATTCTAAATCCATAGGCAGGTATAGAGGAACAAAAAACATGGCGCCACATGGTGCAGGTTACCCAGGTAAAATATAGTAAATTGAATGAGATACTACTAACCTGGTAAAGGGTGATAAAAGGCTCTTAGTCGTATGTGTGCTGCTGCTGCCAGGACTCAATGCCGGTGATCCGAAAGAAGACCGCAAATAGTATGCTGAAGGTGCAGGCCTGATGAAGATGCCAGTGCGGCATTGAAACGCGTAGCCTCTATTATCAATAAAAAAACTTTTTTTTATCATTTATATCCTTACGTGACTTATTACAGTTTACGAGTTGATTTGTTAACCTAAGTGTAGCAGCGCCTTTGGAGACTCCCTTTTTCCTGCACCTTCAGCATTCTAAATCCATAGGCATTAATATGGAGTTGGTCCCTCCTATGTAGTAAAACAGCTTCCACTGTTCTGGGGGCTTTCTACAAGATTTTGGGGGTGTCTGTGGAAATTTTTTCCATTCATCCAGAAGAACATTTGTGAGGTCAGACACGGATGTTGGAGGACAGGGTCTGGCTCGTAATCTCTGTTTAGTTAGTCCCAAAGGTGTTGGATGGGGTTGAGGTCAAGTTCTTCCACCAAACTCCGCCAACCATGTCTTTATGGACCTGGTGCACTGGGGCGCAGTCATGAGGAACAGAAAAGGGCCGAATCCTGAACTGTTCCCACAAAGCTGGAAGCGACAATTGTCTAAAATGTCTTGTGTGCTGAAGAATTATGATTTTCCTTCACTGGAACTAAAGGGCCGACCCCTGAAAGACAACCCCATAGCATTATCCCTTCTCCACCAAACTTTACAGCTGGCATAATGCAGTCAGGCGGGTAATGTTCTCCTGGCATTCACCAAACCCAGACTCCTCATCAGACCCCCAGATGGAGAAGCGTCACTACACAGAACACGTTTCCACTGCTCCAGAGTCCAGTGGCGGCGGCTTTACACCCCTTGTATAAATCATAGACCATGGCATGCACATATATAGCATACGTTGTAGTAAACATCTGTGGCTCAGTTTGGTTTCCATTATGACACAAGATGTTAATGTTGCACTACACTTAAACATTTCATGATTTTGCAAGGCTCTAGCAGATCGGCAACAAACCTGCTCTTCATAAGCTCACGAATGAACCCCCTTGTGGCATCATTAAACAGTGCATATTAACATGTTGTATACCTTGGCACACCTGGGTGCCTGTTTTCTTCTTTTCAGTTAGGTGCATTCTTGGCCAATCCCAGATTCTTGCCGAAAAAATAACACTCAAGACCACTGAATCAGGGCCCAATCTGGTGTAGGCCACTTATTAACATAAAAACTCTGTGGCCAGCTCAATGGTGGCACCTCAGCCTCCACCACCAGCTCCATGATCTTGTCCTGACCCTCCTAAATGCTTCTCAGCAGGAGGATATAGCAGAGCCGTATTTGTCACTCCTTGTTCGGTTACCATACACGCACTCAGTGGCGTAACTACCGCTGTAGCAGGCATAGCGGCTGCTACGGGGGCCCGTGGCATGAGGGGACCCATGCCGCCTGCCAGAACGGGCCCACGGTCGCCCCCCCTCATGGTCGGAGGCTCCGCTAGCAGCCGCAATGGCTGCTACAGTGCAACGCCACTGAATACTACGGCAGAGAAGGGAGGTATCTCCCCGCTCTGCCATTAAAGGGGTTGTTCCTACAAAACACTTGTATCCCCTATCCACAGGATTACCAGCAATAAGGAGAACGGGGACCGAAAGTCCCCAGAAGTTTTCCATGAGAAACCTCGGACTTCTAAGGTCTGTGTCGGCAGCTCCGTAGAAATGAATGGAGTACCAGTCGCGCTTGTACGCATGCGTGACCAGCGCTCCTTTCTTTTTTTTCAGCTGCCGGACGCAGACCCCGGTAGTCCGAGGTCTGTCATGGAGAACGTCGGGGACTTTCGGTCCCCCATTCTCCTTATCGCTGGGGGTCCCAGCGATCACACATGTATCACCTATCCTGTGGATAGGGGATACATGTCTTTTGTGGGGGGGGGGCTGTATGGCGTTATCTACAGGGGGGCTGTGTGGCACTATATACAGGGGGGCTGTATGGTGCTATATACAGGGGGGCTGTATGGCACTATATACAGGGAGCCAAAAATAGGATGACGCAATTATTTATTGTTCACCAAAGTTATCGGACTCTTGAGTGTCACACGTCTAAAGCCCCTAGATCGGATTTCTGGCACATGATCTGGTTGTGTCCATGGATTCATTCATTCTGGGAAGAAGTAATTGCATTGGTTTCTAACGTCCTAAAATTCCCAGTACCTATGACGCCCTTAGTGTGCCACTTTGGAATTGTCACAGAAAACTTATGGTCACATCATGATAGGATATTCTTAAGAGAGGTATTATTCTTGGCTCGTAAAGCTATCGAGCTTAGATGGATGGCCCCGAGACCCCCTGCAATTTCTCAATGAAGATCCTTGGTGAATTCCACTTTGTCATACATCAAATTGGTATATAGAAATAGAGGATGTGAGGGGAAGTTTTCCCAAGGTTTGGGGCACCTGGTGCGATTCACCGATTACACGGTTTCCTCCACACAGGTACGTAGATCTTAGGAATACGCTTTTACGGTGTAGTGTGTCTTGAACTGTATAATACCATTTAGACATATGTAATGCCTTTTATATACTATATCACATGAATGAAAACCATATGTATACGAAATTCACAAGCAAATTTGGTGGGTAGGAGACTGAGGTTCTAAATGTCATGGTGAGAGTGCTGAACGGTCAAATTAAGACCAGTGGTTATTGAAAACCAAGAAAAGCTTTCCTATAGCATGACAGTTGTCATCCAGAGGACATAAAAAGGTCATTGCCATACGGGCCAATGTCATGACTGTGGGGTGTGTGGACCCACTGGGCCGCTCCGCCGTAGCGGAGTAGCAGCAGGTCAAACGAGAGTCAATAATAATCTCTAGAACAAAAGTACCTGGGTAGATGACTTGTGATAATCAGAAGCTGGCTTGTGCCGGATAATCAGAAGCTGGCTTGTGCCGGATAATCGGAAGCTGGCTTGTGCCGGATAATCGGAAGCTGGCTTGTGCCGGATAATCAGAAGCTGGCTTGTGCTGGACAACAAGACTTGTCTTGGATACAGGACACGGATACTGAAGTCGTCTCTAACACTGGACTTGGCACAGACAACGGACATGGATACTGAAGTCGTCAAGGAAACTGGACTTGGCACAGACACCTGACATGAATACTGCAGCCATCACGGACACTGGACTTGACACGGATACTGAAGCCATCACGGACACTGGACTTGGCACGGACACCGGACATGGATACTGAAGTCATCACGGACACAGGCCTTGGCATGGACACTGGACTTGACACCAAACATGGACACTGGATATAGGATACAAGATAAGGCAAACAGGATACAGGATTACACTTGGGGACCTTTGAAGACCAACACAGGGTTTAATACAACATTGATCAGGCAATGTGGAAGTGGGCAGGGTTCTTCTTAAAGCACCAGATGTGCTGGGATTGGTCAGGGACAAAGTTCCAGGTTTGCCCGCTGGCCCTTTAAGACTGGGAAACAGGGCGCGCACCCCATGGGCATCAGCAGTAGAGAGCAATGTGCGCTGGCGTCTCTGAGGAAGCAGACACCGGCCAGGTTTCAGAGTCCTGCGGCTGCCGGTATGTGGGATCTGCGACCGCAGGCTGTCACGATCTAGGGTATGTGGATCCACTAGGCCGCTCCGCCATAGCGAAGAGGCAGTTGGCCAACTCCCAGTCTATGCACAGTCTTGTGGAAGAGGTGCGTAGCACAAGGGTACCCGAGATAGTCCAGACGACGGCAGGGCTCCGGCACAGATGGGGCTAGGGGAGGCAGGTTGCGCCTGACGTGTCGGATGGCACCAGGGATGGCAGATGAGACTAGACGTGGTGTATCCAGCAGGCGGCACGACGCGACTCCGATACAAGGCAGGCTCAGGATTGAAACAGCACAGGATACAGGAGATAGGATGCAGGGAACAGGAACACTGGAAGCAGGAAAACACTAAGGGACCATTTGCAAAACACGTGTACAAATACGCTCAGGCAAGGAGTGGAAGGGCGGAGCCCTTCTCATAGTCCAGGATGAACAGGGGTATAATTAGGGAAATTTAACATGTGCGCACGCTGGCCCTTTAAGACTGGGCCCGAGCGCGCACACTTTAACACTCAGAGCAGGGCCGGATGGCCGCGAGTGCTGGTGTCTCCTAGGTGTGTGATGATGGCGGGATGCCAACGGTCTGTGGTCGTCGCAAGGTAAGGAACGGAAGGTCCGCGACTACGGCCGTGACACCGGCATTACAGCCAATTTTTAATAAGTAGTGATGAATACACTTTCTTACCTCAGGCTAACAATCTGAGTACTCAGTTAAAATTAAGGGGTTATCCTATTCAGGACTGTAAGAAATTGATAAGAAAAACGTTTTGTCTTTTCGTTTTACGACATCCCTATGAGCAATAGGATTCACTCTGATATACCAAGGAATTGGCACATTGTTGGAATTGACCTGTTGCTATGGGAAGCTGCAGAACAAAAACCAGTATCTTTCAGACACTGTAGGAACTTGGGAGACGTTCTCATCAGGAGTCGATTCGCAACTCAGACGAGACTAAAAATTGGTTGGAAGCATTTGTGCCGAAAGGCAAATATAGATGTGGTCAGTGTATATATTGTGATATTGTGTGTGCCACCTCAATTGCAAGAGGTACCTAAAATTAGGGAGCTGCGCGTTTCTGGTAAATTACTTTATCACTTGCAAGTCCAACTTTGTGGTGATGTGCCCCTCCTGCAATCTCTTCTACATCAGAAAGACGATGTACAAGATTCACGGCACTCATACGTTCTTTGAGCACAGGAGGGGGTTCCCCCGAGATTAATTCATCACATGCAAGATTATCATAATAATGACCCCAGAGAGATGCATTTTGCTGGTTTAATATGTGCACAGCAATCTCCTACGGCAGGCGATAGACATAACCTATTATTACGTAAGGAGACTAGAAGCGCTAGAATCGCTGGGTCTTAATGACCGGAACGACCTGAGGCTGTTTTTGACATAAGAATGATAGTAGTCTAGCTTTGATTTATACTTACTAGTGATGAGACCCACTGTGTGGACTGACGGTTACTGTTTTATTGCGATCTATTAGGTATTTTGTATCTGTTTTTGTATTGCTGTTTGATACAATTACGTGACTCTACGTGAAACGGCCATAGGTTGTATCCCATCTGTATCCTGCGGCCACTTTTTGAATCAGGTAAGAATTTGGTGTAAGCTGATGAGCACTGCGGACTTTGTTCTTCTGGATATGCCCCGGTCCAGTCCTTTCCAGCTGATCCTGTATGAAGCTCTACCAAGCCTTTATGGGACTTGTGGTTTCACGGGTATTAGAAGCAGTTCCAGCCACTTTCTATCCTTCCTGGTGGATTTATTATTGGCTTGCACCATTTGTGCACGAAATATTGGTTTCAAGTAAGCAAACCAAGAGGTGGAGTAAGAAAAATGTCTAATCTCTAGATGACGCCCCCAATCACACAGCATGCCCCACAGTGATAAATTGGTGCCTCTTCTGCCGGTCTCATCTACTTTTTAGCTGTCTACAATTAAGACCCTGGGACAGATTTATTTATTGTAGACGGCTTAAAGTAGATCTTGTATATCAGCCGCGCTCCTGCCGCTGATCTCGTGGGTACAGTGGCAGTACCAAAAATGATGTATATATCAGTCAGAGTGACGTGCGCCACAACATGAATCTAAATTACAGTCAATCTGTTGCACCTTGGCTCGCTCTGCCCAATTTTGCTAAGCTCCAACACCTTTTCTAAAAAGTGGTGAGAGCGGCATAAAAAGTTTAAAAAGTTGTTATTTTTTTCTGCAAAACCTGCGTATGAGCAAATTTGCTACTTTTTTCCCACCAGTAAAGTGACGTAAAACCTTTGAATAAATTCTCCCATAATACTTTGTGGCATAACCCCTCCTAAGCGCACTCAAAACTTGTTCCATCATAAGGAACTGATATCGCTGGCACTATTACATGCCACGATTATTTGTGGACTGTATGGACGGGATGAACAAAATAATGAAGAGTTTAGGAGCCAGTTAGATTTTGTTTAGTGGCGCAACAATAAAACCCAAACACCCCTCAATGGGGTCGGTTATTGTCCTCTGTGGGAAGCAGATGTCTGGCCTTACGACTTGTGATATGTGATAGACCCAGACTCTCAAACAAAAGGAATCAACCCAAAAATGCAAAATAAAGACACAAAACACTTTAATTGGGTGTTAAATGGTCAAAGTTTTATTTAATATTATATAACCACCCCCGATATGGCAAACCTCCGACTTACGAAGAGTCACCGTCCAGCACTCAGGAAAGGAAAACCCACTGTGGGGGAAACCTCTAGGGAAACCATGGCTGGAGGATTGACCTTCCTCTGGGCTTAGAAGGTGCCAATATATAACATAGTATGAAGGGAATTTGTACATTTGATCAGATTTACAATGAACGACATTAAACACTTAATTCGGCTGATCCGGTTGGCTAGGCGGAGGTCCTCTTTCCTCTACCACACCCATTGAAATTAATGGATGATCCACGGATCGCACGGATGAGACGGGTCCTCCAGAGGGGTCCTCCAGACTGCTTTTTGTAGCAGCTGTCTCCGCTCTAATAGAGGGGATGTCGTGCTGGAAACCCCCTCTATTAGAGACAACCCGTATGAAGAGGAGGGCATCACTGTGATGAAGAAGCAGTCTCGGGTGAAAGGTCTTTCCTGCTGGAACCTACAAACTGTATCAAGGTCGGCATTGGTGGGGAAGTCAAGCTCAAGGTCCTCAGTCACATCCAATATGGCGCTGAACGTGGCAGTAAAACCTTCTAATATGGAATCTTCTATATGTCATAAACATCTATATTTATGACCTCAGCACATTCCTCATCATGACTCCAGGTGTTTATTAGCACTGCACGGCCCATTCATTGTGACGTCACCCACAGGATTCTCAAGTATTACATAGTTACATAGTTAGTACGGCTGAAAAAAGACACATGTCCATCAAGTTCAACCAAGGGAAGGGAAAAGGGAAGGAAAAATTTCTACACATAGGAGCTAATATTTTTTTGTTCTAGGAAATTATCTAACCCTTTTTTAAAGCCATCTACTGTCCCTGCTGTGACCAGCTCCTGCGGTAGGCTATTCCATAAATTCACAGTTCTCACTGTAAAGAAGCCTTGTCGCCTCTGCAGCTTGAACCTTTTTTTCTCCAGACGGAGGGAGTGCCCCCTTGTTTTTTGAGGGGGTTTTACAAGGAACAGGATTTCACCATATTTTTTGTATGTGCCATTAATATATTTATATAAGTTAATCATGTCCCCCCTTAGTCTTCTTTTTTCAAGGCTAAATAGGTTTAATTCTTTCAATCTTTCCTCATAACTTAAATTCTCCATGCCCCTTATTAGCTTCGTTGCTCTTCTTTGTATTTTTTCCAACTCCAGGGCATCCTTTCTATGAACTGGAGCCCAGAACTGAACTGCATATTCTAGATGAGGCCTCACTAATGCTTTGTAAAGTGGCATTATTACATCCCTGTCCCGCGAGTCCATGCCTCTTTTAATACACGACAATATCCTGCTGGCCTTTGAAGCAGCTGATTGACACTGCATGCTGTTATTGAGTTTATGATTTACAAGTAAACCCAGATCCTTCTCAACAAGTGAATCCGCCAGTGTAGCGCCCCCTAGGACATATGATGCATGCAGGTTGTTGGTACCAAGATGCATAACTTTACATTTATCTACATTAAACTTCATTTGCCAAGTGGACGCCCAAACACTTAGTTTGTTTAAATCTGCCTGTAATTCATGAACATCTTCCATAGTCTGAACTATATTACATAGCTTGGTGTCATCTGCAAAAATAGAAATAGTGCTATTAATCCCTTCCTCTATATCATTAATAAATAAGTTGAATAATAGTGGTCCCAGCACTGAACCCTGGGGTACACCACTTATAACCGGGGACCATTCAGAGAAGGAATCATTGACCACAACTCTCTGGATACGGTCCTTGAGCCAATTCTCAATCCAATTACAAACTATATTTTCTAAACCTATAGTCCTTAATTTACCCATTAGGCGTCTATGGGGGACAGTCTCAAATGCCTTTGCAAAGTCCAAAAACACTATATCCACAGCGGCCCCTCTGTCTAGGCTTCTGCTCACCTCTTCATAAAAACAGATTAGGTTAGTTTGACAACTTCTGTCCTTAGTAAAACCGTGCTGGCTGTCACTTATAATGCTATTTATTGTCACATAATCCTGTATATAGTCCCTCAATAGCCCCTCAAACATTTTCCCCACGATGGATGTTAAGCTTACTGGTCTATAATTACCCGGGGAAGACCTAGAGCCCTTTTTGAAAATAGGCACCACATTTGCCCTGCGCATTAACCCCTTGATGTACCATGACGACACTGGAAGGCCTATAGATTATATGCAGATGAGAGACTCTTCCCCCCTTACTAAAGATAATATACGCAGGCTAGAGATCCCCTGTCCGATTACAATAAATTATACACAGTCTAGAGACCCCATTTCCGATTACTATACATTATATGCAGACAATAGAAACCCTTACCCCACAGTATAGGTCATCAGTATAAGATCAGTGGGGATCCGACACCCGGACCCCGCACCAATCAGCTGTTCCGGCTGCCATAAGCTATGCAGGGGTCGGTGCTGGAAGCAGAAGACTCCAACCACTCCATTCATAAGGAAACCCATTTAATTTAAGCAGTACCACAGTGAGAACTTTCACCTATTTGTGGAATAAATTAGAAGGATTTTTGCCACAACAATCTCGTTATAAATTGGACCAATTTGTCTTTAAGACAAGACCTCAGTCAAAGTAAAAATCCTTCCAATTTAACAAAACTGCTGCTTACCACACACCGGAGACTCTCCGGGCACCGCAGCATTCACAAACCAGCAGAGGCGGCAATCACTCCTGCAAAAAATGAGAAAGCTCATGACCATATAGTGGTCAGATACCAGGTCTACACAGGCGCTCGGCAAAATATTATCACGCTGCAGACCATATAAGAGAACACAGCACTGGTCAGATGCAGCTACAGGCAAAAATATAACAACTAAAGAAGACCGGTGACCTCTCCTGACATATCTGTTTTCGTAAATACTTGTATTCCCCATGAAATAACAATTCTGCACCACTTATTGATTTTAACTATAGAGTTCAGTTCTAGAGTTAAAATCAGTTGCATCACAAAAAGTCTCAGTGTAGACCAGTCCAAATTTATACATTTCCAGGAGGAATAACAGAAGAGCCACAACAGTAGATGCTTCAGAATTGTTGTCTAATGGGGAATACCATTTATTCCAATCACAGACATGTCAGGAGAGGTGACAGCTCCTCTATAAAACCAGTTACTCACAGGTGACGTCTTCTCTCATTAGAGTCGATTTCTCTCCGTTTCTTCTCTATTCGGGATAGAACAACGACCTCCTGACCACTGCAGTTTACTGCCGAGGCATCTTTGGCTCCTTGCTTCTACAGCCATCCTGAGCTTCTATAACACAAAGAAATTCAGACCCCAAACCAAACCCCTTAATTAATCAGATTTCCAAACCACAGGGGAAATAAAAGATATATATATATATATATTCAGAACTTAGATAAGACGGCTTCTTATATTTACTGCTCCTCGCTCCCTGGGTCTCTTCTGCTGCCCACCGCACATTTCGTCCTGTTTCTGGCCAGTGGCGTAGGATTTAATGTGCCGCAGGATCCTGGTTCTAGTGATTGCCGGGAACATTTATCCACTATCCTGTGGATAAATGTCCACTCAGGTATGTCTAACAACTGCATTTGAAATATCAATATATAGATAAATGGCAGAACATTAAAGGCAAAAAATAAAAATCTGAATTAAAAATCCCCCTCTGGGATTAAAAAAAATAATAATTAATTAATTTAAAAAAAAGTAATGTTAAATATTAATAAATACTTATTCGGTTAAAAAACAAAAAAATACACACAAATGCAAAATTTATAAATGCCAGGATACAAAGAGGAAAAAATAAAATAAAAAAATGTTGTCCTCAAGGGCAAAATTAGTTGTGTTCTTAAAGGGGTTATCCACTTTCTGAAAACGGATGACGTATCCACCGGATTGATTCACACTTAGTCCTTAGTTTTTCGTTTTACTACTCATGAAATGCTTGTGGGCGACATAAATCTAAGGTTGCCAGGGAAAAATCAGACCAAATTTTACAAACTAATAAAAAATAAAAATTAGGCTTGGGCTCAGCGATGACTTGTAGTCACCGCGACATCACAGCTATTACTAGTGAATATGGTTTCGCTGCAACCCGAACGTGTCCGCAGCCAGACAGTCGGAAGAAATCTCAATCTGATGGATTTCAGCGCAACCAAAATTCACTTGTTTTTTATTTTTGCAGATTAGCAGTGCGACATTGCGGTCTTATGTTGTGCAGCCACAAGTCACCGTGTAGCCCTCGCCTTACGCTGATAAACATTCAATCACAATGTCTTTTGTGGACTAATTGCTTGATGGGCTTCTCAAAAAACTTGAAACGGAGGGTCCCCAGACACCCCAGGATCACCCCTGTGGGGACTGCATGTATTGTAAAGCTCTGTAAAGTGGATAGACTCACTGCAACCATCATCCCAGGTATCCCTATTATGACTTAGGGGACCACTGCCTCCGCCAAAATATACCCAACAAGACGTTCTTCATACATTGCTCGTTACCTATAAGATATGGCAGCCAGGTGTGTCACCCATCACTTTTTGCATCCAACCACCACTTCCACATGCATATTTTTATGATTGTACATTACCGGCCTCCTACATAGTCATGAATGGCACGGTCCTCAAGCGTGGGAACCGCTTTTGTTGTTTGGAATGCACTACTATCAACTCGACAAAACATTACTTTCTGGGTGCCACTAAAACGATTACAGGGCACCTAGCTAGGCATAGTATAAGGTGGCAGCTGACAGGCAGGGTTTGAAGGGCAGCATGACTGTCATTGCTACGAGACACTGTTCCAGTTAAGGGTCACTGCTGCTGGCATATAAATAAGTTACCATGGCATCTAAACCATTAGCGTGTGTACGGGCTGCCAGAGAATAGCGGTGTGTGTGGTCAGGGAGGAGAAGAGATCCGGCCAGGGATAGAGAGGAGGAAAAGATGTCTTTGCAGCAAACTCTGCATAGCAGGAAGAAGCCTTCATGCTGGTCTGCACCTCATAGACAAAAAAACAGAAAGTAAGCGACCGCAGTCAGAGGAAATGTCCACCATTAAATTAATTGCTATTATGGTCTCTGTATGGAGGTATTATACAGTCTCTGTATGGAGGTATTATATAGTCTCTGTATGGCGGTATTATCTAGTCTCTGTATTGAGGTATTATACAGTCTGTGTATGGAGGTATTATACAGTCTCTGTATGGTGGTGTTATAAAGTCTCTGTATGGCGGTATTATACAGTCTCTGTATGGTGGTATTATACAGTCTCTGTATGGAGGTGTTATACAGTCTCTGTATGGTGGTGTTATAAAGTCTCTGTATGGCGGTATTATACAGTCTCTGTATGGTGGTATTATACAGTCTCTGTATGGAGGTGTTATACAGTCTCTGTATGGAGGTATTATACAGTCTCTGTATGGAGGTATTATACAGTCTCTGTATGGCAGTGTTATACAGTCTCTGTATGGAGGTATTATACAGTCTCTGTATGGCGGTATTATATAGTCTCTGTATGGCGGTATTATCTAGTCTCTGTATTGAGGTATTATACGGTCTCTGTATGGAGGTATTATACAGTCTCTGTATGGCGGTATTATACAGTCTCTGTATGGAGGTATTATACAGTCTCTGTATGGCGGTATTATACAGTCTCTGTATGGAGGTGTTATACAGTCTCTGTATGGAGGTATTATACAGTCTCTGTATGGAGGTGTTATACAGTCTCTGTATGGAGGTATTATACAGTCTCTGTATGGAGGTATTATACAGTCTCTGTATGGTGGTATTATAGTCTCTGTATGGAGGTATTATACAGTCTCTGTATGGTGGTATTATACAGTCTCTGTATGGCGGTATTATACTGTCTCTGTATGGTGGTATTATACAGTCTCTGTATGAAGGTATTATACAGTCTCTGTATGGAGATATTATACAGTCTCTGTATGGCGGTATTATACAGTCTCTGTATGGCGGTATTATAGTCTCTGTATGGCGGTATTATACAGTCTCTGTATGGCGGGATTATACAGTCTCTGTATGGAGGTATTATACAGTCTGTATGGAGGTATTATACAGTCTCTGTATGGTGGTATTATACAGTCTCTGTATGGTGGTATTATACAGTCTCTGTATGGAGGTATTATACAGTCTCTGTATGGCGGTATTATACAGTCTCTGTATGGAGGTATTATACAGTCTCTGTATGGAGGTATTATACAGTCTCTGTATGGAGGTATTATACAGTCTCTGTATGGCGGTATTATACAGTCTCTGTATGGAGGTATTATACAGTCTCTGTATGGAGGTATTATACAGTCTCTGTATGGAGGTATTATACAGTCTCTGTATGGCGGTATTATACAGTCTCTGTATGGAGGTATTATACAGTCTCTGTATGGCGGTATTATACAGTCTCTGTATGGAGGTATTATACAGTCTCTGTATGGCGGTATTATACAGTCTCTGTATGGCGGTATTATAGTCTCTGTATGGCGGTATTATAGTCTCTGTATGGCGGTATTATACAGTCTCTGTATGGAGGTATTATACAGTCTCTGTATGGAGGTATTATACAGTCTGTATGGAGGTATTATACAGTCTCTGTATGGAGGTATTATACAGTCTCTGTATGGAGGTATTATACAGTCTCTGTATGGAGGTATTATACAGTCTCTGTATGGAGGTATTATACAGTCTCTGTATGGAGGTATTATACAGTCTCTGTATGGTGGTATTATACAGTCTCTGTATGGTGGTATTATACAGTCTCTGTATGGAGGTATTATACAGTCTCTGTATGGAGGTATTATACAGTCTCTGTATGGAGGTATTATAGTCTCTGTACGGCGGTGTTATACAGTCTCTGTACGGCGGTGTTATACAGTCTCTGTACGGCGGTATTATACAGTCTCTGTACGGCGGTATTATACAGTCTCTGTATGGAGGTATTATACAGTCTCTGTATGGAGGTATTATACAGTCTCTGTATGGCAGTGTTATACAGTCTCTGTATGGAGGTATTATACAGTCTCTGTATGGAGGTATTATACAGTCTCTGTATGGAGGTATTATAGTCTCTGTACGGCGGTATTATACAGTCTCTGTACGGCGGTGTTATACAGTCTCTGTACGGAGGTGTTATACAGTCTCTGTATGGCGGTGTTATACAGTCTCTGTATGGAGGTATTATACAGTCTCTCTATGGCGGTGTTATACAGTCTCTGTATGGAGGTGTTATACAGTCTCTGTATGGCGGTATTATAGTCTCTGTATGGAGGTATTATACAGTCTCTGTATGGAGGTGTTATACAGTCTCTGTATGGAGGTGTTATACAGTCTCTGTATGGCGGTGTTATACAGTCTCTGTATGGAGGTGTTATACAGTCTCTGTATGGAGGTGTTATACAGTCTCTGTATGGAGGTGTTATACAGTCTCTGTATGGAGGTGTTATACAGTCTCTGTATGGTGGTATTATACAGTCTCTGTATGGTGGTATTATACAGTCTCTGTATGGTGGTGTTATACAGTCTCTGTATGGAGGTGTTATACAGTCTCTGTATGGAGGTATTATACAGTCTCTGTATGGAGGTATTATACAGTCTCTGTATGGAGGTATTATACAGTCTCTGTATGGAGGTATTATACAGTCTCTGTATGGCGGTATTATACAGTCTCTGTATGGTGGTATTATACAGTCTCTGTATGGCGGTATTATACAGTCTCTGTATGGAGGTATTATACAGTCTCTGTATGGAGGTATTATACAGTCTCTGTATGGAGGTATTATACAGTCTCTGTATGGAGGTATTATACAGTCTCTGTATGGAGGTATTATACAGTCTCTGTATAATATCTCCATACAGAGACTGTATAATACCTCCATACAGAGACTGTATAATATCTCCATACAGAGACTGTATAATACCTCCATACAGTCTCTGTATGGAGGTATTATACAGTCTCTGTATGGAGGTATTATACAGTCTCTGTATGGTGGTATTATAGTCTCTGTATGGAGGTATTATACAGTCTCTGTATGGAGATATTATACAGTCTCTGTATGGAGGTATTATACAGTCTCTGTATGGAGGTATTATACAGTCTCTGTATGGCGGTATTATACAGTCTCTGTATGGAGGTATTATACAGTCTCTGTATGGAGGTATTATACAGTCTCTGTATGGCGGTATTATACAGTCTGTGTATGGCGGTATTATACAGTCTGTGTATGGCGGTATTATACAGTCTCTGTATGGAGGTATTATACAGTCTCTGTATGGAGGTATTATACAGTCTCTGTATGGAGGTATTATACAGTCTCTGTATGGAGGTATTATACAGTCTCTGTATGGAGGTATTATACAGTCTCTGTATGGAGGTATTATACAGTCTCTGTATGGAGGTATTATACAGTCTCTGTATGGAGGTATTATACAGTCTCTGTATGGAGGTATTATACAGTCTCTGTATGGAGGTATTATACAGTCTCTGTATGGAGGTATTATACAGTCTCTGTATGGTGGTATTATACAGTCTCTGTATGGTGGTATTATACAGTCTCTGTATGGAGGTATTATACAGTCTCTGTATGGAGGTATTATACAGTCTCTGTATGGAGGTATTATACAGTCTCTGTATGGAGGTATTATACAGTCTCTGTATGGCAGTGTTATACAGTCTCTGTATCGAGGTATTATACAGTCTCTGTATGGTGGTATTATACAGTCTCTGTATGGAGGTATTATACAGTCTCTGTATGGAGGTATTATACAGTCTCTGTATGGAGGTATTATATAGTCTCTGTATGGAGGTATTATACAGTCTCTGTATGGAGGTATTATACAGTCTCTGTATGGAGGCATCATACAGTCTCTGTACGGAGGTATCATACAGTCTCTGTATGGAGGTATCATACAGTCTCTGTATCGAGGTATCATACAGTCTCTGTATGGAGGTATTATACAGTCTCTGTATGGAGGTATTATACAGTCTCTGTATGGTGTTATACAGTCTCTGTATGGCGGTATTATACAGTCTCTGTATGGCGGTATTATAGTCTCTGTATGGAGGTATTATACAGTCTCTGTATGGAGGTGTTATACAGTCTCTGTATGGCGGTATTATACAGTCTCTGTATGGCGGTATTATACAGTCTCTGTATGGTGGTATTATACAGTCTCTGTATGGTGGTATTATACAGTCTCTGTATGGCGGTATTATACAGTCTCTGTATGGTGGTATTATAGTCTCTGTATGGCGGTATTATACAGTCTCTGTATGGAGGTATTATACAGTCTCTGTATGGAGGTATTATACAGTCTCTGTATGGAGGTATTATACAGTCTCTATATGGTGGTATTATAGTCTCTGTATGGAGGTATTATACAGTCTCTGTATGGAGGTATTATACAGTCTCTGTATGGAGGTATTATACAGGCTCTGTATGGAGGTATTATACAGGCTCTGTATGGAGGTATTATACAGGCTCTGTATGGCGGTATTATACAGTCTCTGTATGGAGGTATTATACAGTCTGTGTATGGCGGTATTATACAGTCTGTGTATGGCGGTATTATACAGTCTGTGTATGGCGGTATTATACAGTCTGTGTATGGCGGTATTATACAGTCTGTGTATGGCGGTATTATACAGTCTGTGTATGGAGGTATTATACAGTCTGTGTATGGAGGTATTATACAGTCTCTGTATGGAGGTATTATACAGTCTCTGTATGGAGGTATTATACAGTCTCTGTATGGAGGTATTATACAGTCTCTGTATGGAGGTATTATACAGTCTCTGTATGGCGGTATTATAGTCTCTGTATGGAGGTATTATACAGTCTCTGTATGGAGGTATTATACAGTCTCTGTATGGAGGTATTATACAGTCTCTGTATGGAGGTATCATACAGTCTCTGTATGGAGGTATCATACAGTCTCTGTACGGAGGTATCATACAGTCTCTGTACGGAGGTATCATACAGTCTCTGTACGGAGGTATCATACAGTCTCTGTATGGAGGTATTATACAGTCTCTGTATGGCGGTGTTATACAGTCTCTGTATGGAGGTGTTATACAGTCTCTGTATGGAGGTGTTATACAGTCTCTGTATGGAGGTATCATACAGTCTCTGTATGGAGGTATTATACAGTCTCTGTATGGAGGTATTATACAGTCTCTGTATGGAGGTATTATACAGTCTCTGTATGGAGGTATTATACAGTCTCTGTATGGTGTTATAGTCTCTGTATGGCGGTATTATACAGTCTCTGTATGGCGGTATTATAGTCTCTGTATGGAGGTATCATACAGTCTCTGTATGGAGGTGTCATACAGTCTCTGTATGGCGGTATTATACAGTCTCTGTATGGCGGTATTATACAGTCTCTGTATGGCGGTATTATACAGTCTCTGTATGGAGGTATTATACAGTCTCTGTATGGCGGTATTATACAGTCTCTGTATGGTGGTATTATAGTCTCTGTATGGCGGTATTATACAGTCTCTGTATGGAGGTATTATACAGTCTCTGTATGGAGGTATTATACAGTCTCTGTATAATATCTCCATACAGAGACTGTATAATACCTCCATACAGAGACTGTATAATATCTCCATACAGAGACTGTATAATACCTCCATACAGTCTCTGTATGGAGGTATTATACAGTCTCTGTATGGAGGTATTATAGTCTCTGTATGGAGGTATTATACAGTCTCTGTATGGAGATATTATACAGTCTCTGTATGGAGGTATTATACAGTCTCTGTATGGAGGTATTATACAGTCTCTGTATGGAGGTATTATACAGTCTCTGTATGGAGGTATTATACAGTCTCTGTATGGAGGTATTATACAGTCTCTGTATGGAGGTATTATACAGTCTCTGTATGGAGGTATTATACAGTCTCTGTATGGAGGTATTATACAGTCTCTGTATGGAGGTATTATACAGTCTCTGTATGGAGGTATTATACAGTCTCTGTATGGAGGTATTATACAGTCTCTGTATGGAGGTATTATACAGTCTCTGTATGGAGGTATTATACAGTCTCTGTATGGTGGTATTATACAGTCTCTGTATGGAGGTATTATACAGTCTCTGTATGGAGGTATTATACAGTCTCTGTATGGCAGTGTTATACAGTCTCTGTATGGAGGTATTATACAGTCTCTGTATGGTGGTATTATACAGTCTCTGTATGGAGGTATTATACAGTCTCTGTATGGAGGTATTATACAGTCTCTGTATGGAGGTATTATACAGTCTCTGTATGGAGGTATTATACAGTCTCTGTATGGAGGTATTATACAGTCTCTGTATGGAGGTATTATACAGTCTCTGTATGGAGGTATTATACAGTCTCTATATGGAGGTATTATACAGTCTCTGTATGGAGGTATTATACAGTCTCTGTATGGTGTTATACAGTCTCTGTATGGCGGTATTATACAGTCTCTGTATGGCGGTATTATACAGTCTCTGTATGGCGGTATTATAGTCTCTGTATGGAGGTATTATACAGTCTCTGTATGGAGGTGTTATACAGTCTCTGTATGGCGGTATTATACAGTCTCTGTATGGCGGTATTATACAGTCTCTGTATGGTGGTATTATACAGTCTCTGTATGGCGGTATTATACAGTCTCTGTATGGTGGTATTATAGTCTCTGTATGGCGGTATTATACAGTCTCTGTATGGAGGTATTATACAGTCTCTGTATAATATCTCCATACAGAGACTGTATAATACCTCCATACAGAGACTGTATAATACCTCCATACAGTCTCTGTATGGAGGTATTATACAGTCTCTGTATGGAGGTATTATACAGTCTCTATATGGTGGTATTATAGTCTCTGTATGGAGGTATTATACAGTCTCTGTATGGAGATATTATACAGTCTCTGTATGGAGGTATTATACAGGCTCTGTATGGAGGTATTATACAGGCTCTGTATGGAGGTATTATACAGGCTCTGTATGGCGGTATTATACAGTCTCTGTATGGAGGTATTATACAGTCTCTGTATGGCGGTATTATACAGTCTGTGTATGGCGGTATTATACAGTCTGTGTATGGCGGTATTATACAGTCTGTGTATGGAGGTATTATACAGTCTCTGTATGGAGGTATTATACAGTCTCTGTATGGAGGTATTATACAGTCTCTGTATGGAGGTGTTATACAGTCTCTGTATGGAGGTGTTATACAGTCTCTGTATGGAGGTGTTATACAGTCTCTGTATGGAGGTGTTATACTGTCTCTGTATGGCGGTGTTATACAGTCTCTGTATGGAGGTATTATACAGTCTCTGTATGGAGGTATTATACAGTCTCTGTATGGAGGTATTATACAGTCTCTGTATGGAGGTATTATACAGTCTCTGTATGGAGGTATCATACAGTCTCTGTATGGAGGTATTATACAGTCTCTGTACGGAGGTATCATACAGTCTCTGTACGGAGGTATCATACAGTCTCTGTACGGAGGTATCATACAGTCTCTGTACGGAGGTATCATACAGTCTCTGTACGGAGGTATCATACAGTCTCTGTACGGAGGTATCATACAGTCTCTGTACGGTGGTATCATACAGTCTCTGTACGGTGGTATTATACAGTCTCTGTACGGAGGTATTATACAGTCTCTGTATGGAGGTATTATACAGTCTCTGTATGGAGGTATTATACAGTCTCTGTACGGCGGTATTATACAGTCTCTGTATGGAGGTATTATACAGTCTCTGTACGGAGGTATTATACAGTCTCTGTATGGAGGTATTATACAGTCTCTGTATGGAGGTATTATAGTCTCTGTATGGAGGTATTATACAGTCTCTGTATGGAGGTATTATACAGTCTCTGTATGGAGGTATTATACAGTCTCTGTATGGAGGTATTATACAGTCTCTGTATGGAGGTATTATACAGTCTCTGTATGGAGGTATTATACAGTCTCTGTATGGTGGTATTATACGGTCTCTGTACGGAGGTATTATACAGTCTCTGTACGGAGGTATTATACAGTCTCTGTATGGAGGTATTATAGTCTCTGTATGGAGGTATTATACAGTCTCTGTATGGAGGTATTATACAGTCTCTGTATGGAGGTATTATACAGTCTCTGTATGGAGGTATTATACAGTCTCTGTATGGAGGTATTATACAGTCTCTGTATGGAGGTATTATACAGTCTCTGTATGGAGGTATTATACAGTCTCTGTATGGAGGTATTATACAGTCTCTGTATGGAGGTATTATACAGTCTCTGTATGGAGGTATTATACAGTCTCTGTATGGAGGTATTATACAGTCTCTGTATGGTGGTATTATACAGTCTCTGTATGGAGGTATTATACAGTCTCTGTATGGAGGTATTATACAGTCTCTGTATGGCGGTATTATACAGTCTGTGTATGGCGGTATTATACAGTCTGTGTATGGCGGTATTATACAGTCTGTGTATGGAGGTATTATACAGTCTCTGTATGGAGGTATTATACAGTCTCTGTATGGAGGTATTATACAGTCTCTGTATGGAGGTATTATACAGTCTCTGTATGGAGGTATTATACAGTCTCTGTATGGAGGTATTATACAGTCTCTGTATGGCGGTATTATACAGTCTCTGTATGGAGGTGTTATACTGTCTCTGTATGGCGGTGTTATACAGTCTCTGTATGGAGGTATTATACAGTCTCTGTATGGAGGTATTATACAGTCTCTGTATGGAGGTATTATACAGTCTCTGTATGGAGGTATTATACAGTCTCTGTATGGCGGTATTATACAGTCTCTGTATGGCGGTATTATACAGTCTCTGTATGGCGGTATTATACAGTCTCTGTATGGCGGTATTATACAGTCTCTGTATGGAGATATTATACAGTCTCTGTATGGAGGTATTATACAGTCTCTGTATGGCGGTATTATAGTCTCTGTATGGCGGTATTATACAGTCTCTGTATGGAGGTATTATACAGTCTCTGTATGGAGGTGTTATACAGTCTCTGTATGGCGGTATTATAGTCTCTGTATGGCGGTATTATACAGTCTCTGTATGGAGGTATTATACAGTCTCTGTATGGAGGTATTATACAGGCTCTGTATGGAGGTATTATACAGTCTCTGTATGGAGGTATTATACAGTCTCTGTATGGTGGTATTATACAGTCTCTGTACGGCGGTATTATACAGTCTGTGTATGGCGGTATTATACAGTCTCTGTATGGAGGTATTATACAGTCTCTGTATGGCGGTATTATACAGTCTCTGTATGGAGGTATTATACAGTCTCTGTATGGAGGTATTATACAGTCTCTGTATGGAGGTATTATACAGTCTCTGTATGGAGGTATTATACAGTCTCTGTATGGAGGTATTATACAGTCTCTGTATGGAGGTATTACACAGTCTCTGTACGGAGGTATTATACTGTCTCTGTACGGAGGTATTATACAGTCTCTGTACGGCGGTATTATACGGTCTCTGTACGGAGGTATTATACGGTCTCTGTATGGAGGTATTATACAGTCTCTGTATGGAGGTATTATACAGTCTCTGTACGGCGGTATGATTGGGTCATTGTATGGTAGTATTATTTATTTGATATGATTTCAGGTATAATAAACACATTATACTATTATCTATAGAAGTGTTCATGAAAAGGAAAAAATTATTTACGAGACTTTACCACTCTATCATGGGAGAGTGGCAGCAACTGTAGTGGCAGCAACTGTGGCATGTCAGCAATACCTGCCACCAAAATAGTAGGCGACCGTCTGTTGCTGGGCAGTGGTGAACTGACCATTAGGGCTTTAGGGAAGTGCCCGTGGGCCCATGTCTAGAAGGGGCCACAGACCCGGAGTCAGAGGACCGGTCACATGCTGCCAAACGAAAAAGTTAAAATAACATAATACCGTCATTTCTGTTGCCGATCCTGGTGGAATTTTTTTCTTTTACAAATGTCTCCCTTGTCCCTGCTTTTCTTGTTAACGAAATTATCGAACTCTATGCGAAATAACGGAAATGGCCGGTAGCGTGTGCCTCTGAATAAATTAGTGGCATTCTATTAGGGTGTGTTCAGACGTAAACATGCGGGGGCTGAACGCCTCCAAACATCTGCCCATTGATTTCAACAGCATGCATTTTTACCGCGATTTGAATAATTTTTGGTTGCGGTGGTTTTTTACCGCACTGTAAGTTTAACGTCTGGAAAAAAACGTGGTGAAAAGATTATTTTTTTTCTGTTTTGCTCAATTATAGAAGCAGAACGAGAAAAACGGAAGCGCCAGAACCGTCGCATTATGGAAACGAATGGCGCCTGACGGAACCCACTGACTTTATAGATTCTGTCGAGTTTCCGTCATGATTTCCGTCGTTTTGCAAATGTGAAAACAGCCTTGGAGGTCGGAAAACGCACCAAAAATGCCTCCCATTGATTTCAATGGGAGGCGGAGGCGTTTTTTTCCCACGAGTGGAAAAACCATCTCGTGGGAAAAAGAAGCGGCATGCCCGATCTTCAGGCGTTTACGTCTCTGACCTCCCATTGACATCAATGGGAGGCAGAGAAAGCGGATTTAGGGGCGTTTTTGCCCACGGCGCTCAATGGCCGCGTGCAAAAACGCAGGTAAAATCGCGGCAAACGGCCTGCAAAAAAACGATGTGTGAACAGGGCCTTCGGCTTTATTCAGTTGGTGCGGTCAAGTTGTGCTTCACCTGTAATAACCACATAGACAAAAATCAACGCAAATCCGTGGCAATGGATTTTTACCGCGATTTGATGCTTTTTTCGATGCAACAAATCTGAGACGTGTAAACCAATTCAAACGGCGTTTTTTGATGACAAAACTGCTTTGGAATCAGCGCCAAAAAAACGGCCCAAATCTCTCTCCATTGGAGTTAGAGGCGTTTTTTTTCTGCCTCGGGAAGATTTTCTGCATCTAAACCTCGATTAAAATCAATGGCAGGTAGGAAAAAAACACGCCGTTCATTTGGAGCGGATTATGACGACCAGAAACTGCCCGCGCATTAAAAAAAAAAAAAAAGGTTTGCATTTCAAAAGCCGCCTCAAAAATCCTGAAGAAAATTTTTACGTAGGTTTTTTCTGCTTGGCAATAAACACTGTTGAGCCCTGTTCACACTGAGTTTTTTACCGCGAGCAAAAAAAAAACCCGCTCGCAGGAAAAATAAGTGACATGCCCTAACGCGAGGCGTTTTCCTCCTCAAAAACCCCATTGAAATCAATGGGAGACGGAAATAAACGCGCGCGGAGTTTCACTTTGTCTCTTGAAATAGGAAAAAAAAAACTCGGCAAAAAAAACGCGTCTAAATTGCGGTTGAAGTCTGCGTAAAAACGAATTCAATTGCGGAAAAAAAGCGTTCGGCTTACGGATACCCTTTTTTTTTTTACCTGAACTGCAGCGTCTGAATAGACTCTTATGACCACGGTGAAGGGAAGCCATGACTGTTATTACTGTCTGCCGCCTCCATGTACCGGAGACTACACGTAGATGAGGGGACTGTCGGCGTGTGTCCGCCATTATCCCTGTGAGGGGCCGCACTTCTGTCCCTCGTCCATGGTCACTGCCCGCCTCCTTGCACTCGGCCCGGCACAGTGTGGGAGTGGTGATCTGTCAGCTCCTCACGTCACGCCATGTATAAAACCTCAGCTCTCCCCTCCGTCCGCCCGTACCTGTGCCACTTCTCTGCGGCTCCTGACATTTCCCGCGCATTTTACCTCACGACACAAGTAAGACGGATCTGCTGACGGGCGCGGTGTAGCGTGCGGGCGGTGTAGTGTGCGGGCGGCCGTGCTTAGCGGCTAGCACGGTTATAGATGTCGGCTTCGTTTTATATCTGTCTGGTCTTCTCACACTTTGTGTGGATTTTCGTCCGTATGTTCCTTCATGTTGTCGGACTTTGTTGCTGAAATGATGCAAAATATTTCAATTCTGATCCTGTCCCTTTAAGACCCCGTTGTTCCTGTGTAATGTACGTTATAAACGTCCTGTACGCGATCACTGATCTGTAAACGTCGTGTGCAGGACCGCAGGGGTCAACGTGTAGTCCCGGACCTCCGCTCTTGGGGTTGGCACTTGAGGAGTGCCCCTGTGAGTCCGGGCGGTGTTTAACCCTTTCTCTCCGCAGATATTTTTTGTTTTTCATCTTCGAAAAGCCATAACTTATATTTTCCGTTGATGTCGCCGTACGCGGTCTTGTTGTTTGCGGGACGAGTTGTAGTTTTTTCTCGACACCGTTTAATGCACTGGGAAACCGTCAACTATTTCTGGGGTGGACTGAGGGGAAAAAACTGATTCCTCCATTGTCTTGTTTTTATGGCGTTTTCCATGCAGTAAAAACCACGTTGGCTTTATTTTACGCGTCGACGTCATTCCAGCGATACCAAATTTTATAGTGGATTCGTTTTCTGAGGAAAACTGGTTATAAATGAGACTTTTTGTCGCGGTATCCTGAGATGTAACTTTTTTTTTTTTTTTAGGGTGAGCCGCCCTTTATATTGGCACTGTTTCGGGGTACCTACGACTATTATATTTTCTGTGGGAGATGAGGTGACAAAATAGGACTTTATCGGCGGCAAAATAAAGAGGTTCTGTCTTTTGTAAGTCGGGGCGGGGAAGACTCGGCACGCGGCCTGTCGTTAGGGGGTTAAGTAATTGTATCTGGAGTATTGTGAGATCCAGGAGACGTTATTTAATATGGCAGATCCGGCTGTAACAAAGCCTGCACTACACGTCCGTGCGCAGGTGGAGCAGATCTTCTAAGGCTACGTTCACACGGCGGATCAGATTGAATCTGGTCCGTTATGCGTCGATGGGCTTTGCGAGCGTCATGCGTTACTCACGCGCTCATCTATATATTTTTTTGGGATTGATGCGCAAATCACGCGGATGTGTGTTCTGTGCGTGATTTGACTTCAATGGGCGATTGGTGTGTGAAAAACTTCCCACGATAGGACATGGCGTGAGTTTTACGTAACGGACACGCGCTGCGTGAAGACTCCTGCATGTGTGAATGGCCCCAGTGAAATCAATGGTCCGTGTGTTGTACGTGATTTTCACGCGCTTCGCCCTGATGAGTTTTACGCTCGTCTGATCCCTAAGGGACCCTCTGCTCTTATCTATGATGGCCTCCTGTTGGTCTGGTGATGAGCCTGTACGAGTGTCATAGGTTCCTCGCAAATCAAGATGCACGGACGCGGTGGACCTGAAATGTGAATGTTGCTGCCTATAAGGGGTCATTTAGGTCTCTATAATGCCAGGGTGGTCTCTTATGTGGCTCCTGACTACCCAGAGGTGTCCTGCGTGCCTGGTACTGTCCTGGCCTTGCTCCCCCCCCCCCCTGTTTCTTGGATGGCCATTTCCTGCAGCAATTTTCTTGCCGTCACCAAAAACAAACGTCAAACCATTGCCCCCCGTCGTACTGTCGGCGGCTCGTCTAGGAGCAGAAGCCGTGATGCTTATGTGATCAGCTGTTTTGCGTCGGCGTGTCTCCAAATTTTCGTCCATTTCCTGGCAGTCTGACCGTTTTTGACGGCAATCCGTTTTCTCATGACCGTTAATAAAACAACTGATTTCATTAGTCCATATACATAGTGCCACAGTACCCACTATAGATAGCTGTCATACAGTGCCACAGTACCCACTATAGATGGCTGTCATGTAGTGCCACAGCACCCACTATAGATGGCTGTCATGTAGTGCCACAGCACCCACTATAGATGGCTGTCATGTAGTGCCACAGCACCCACTATAGATGGCTGTCATGTAGTGCCACAGCACCCACTATAGATGGCTGTCATGTAGTGCCACAGCACCCACTATAGATGGCTGTCATGTAGTGCCACAGCACCCACTATAGATGGCTGTCATGTAGTGCCACAGCACCCACTATAGATGGCTGTCATGTAGTGCCACAGCACCCACTATAGATGGCTGTCATGTAGTGCCACAGCACCCACTATAGATGGCTCTCATAGTGCCACTCCCCACCCCGCTCTGTAGACTGCGCCATCGGGGCGCTCTCAAGAGCAAAATCCTCAGCCAGAGTTGCCGACGCTCTGGCCGGGGATTCCGGCTTTTTAACCCCTTAAGGACACAGCCACTTTTGGACCATGTGACACAGCCTCATTTTTAAATCTGACTTGTTACTATGTGGTAATCACTTGAATGCTTTTACCTATCCTAGCGATTCTGAGATTGTTTTCTCGTGACACATTGGACTTTAAGTTAGTGAAAAAATGTGGTCATTATACAATATTGTGTGAAAAATGCCAAAATTTAGAGAATTTGCAAAAAATTAGCATTTTCTAAATTCAAATGTATCTGCTTGTAAGACAGATAGTAATACCACACAAAATAGTCACTAGCTAACATCACCCACATGTCTACTTTAGATTGGCACCGTTTTTTGAACATTTATTTTTCTAGGACGTTACAAGGCTTATAAGTTTAGCTGCAATTTCTCACATTTTCTAGAACATTTAAAAAGCCTTTTATTTTATTTTTTTTTCTTAGGGACCAGTTCAGTTCTGAGGGCCTTATATATTAGGAACCCCCACAAATCACCCCATTTTAAAAACTGCACCCCTTAAAGTATTTAAAACAGCATTGAGGAAGTTTCTTAACCCTTTATGCGTTTCACAGGAATTAAAGCCAAGTGGAAGGCAAATTTCATTTTTTTATTTTTTTTGCAGTAATTCCATTTTAATAAAAAAAATTCTGTAATACTGTGTTTTTACCAGAGAAACACAACTGAATATTTTTTGTCCTGATTCTGAAGTTTTTAGAAATCTCCCACATGTGGCCCTAGTGTGCTACGGACCTGAAACACCGGCCCCAGAAGCAAAGGAGCACCTGGAGGATTTTTGGGCCCTCCTTTTCCTAAATTATATTTCAGGCACCATGTCAGGTTAGAAGAGGTCTTGTGGTGCAAAAATAACGGAAACACCCCAAAAAATACCCCATCTTGGAAACTACACCCCTCAAGGAATTTTCATCTGGGGGGGGGGGGTAGTGAGCATTTTGACCCCACAGGTGTTTCATAGATTTCATTAGAATTGGGCAGTGAAAATGAAAAATTACATTATTTTCCAATAAGATTTATCATTACTTATATTTTTTTCAACAAATAAATGAGGAAAAGCACCCCAACATTTGTAAACAGACTTCTCCAGAGTACGGAAATACCAAACGTGGTCATAAACTGCTGTTTGGGCAAGCGGCAGGACTCTGAAAGGAAGGAGCGCCATTTAGCTTTTGGAGTGCTGGATTGATTTCTCTGCACGATGTCGCATTTGTAAAGGTGCCAGTGCAGTGGAAACCCCTGAAAAGTGACTCAATTTGGGAAACTACACCCCTCAAGGAATTTTTCAAGTGGTATAGTGAGCAGTTTGACCCCACAGGTGTTTCATACACTGGGCAGTAAAATAATAAAATTTAGATGTTTTTTTTTCAAAGAAAATGTTGCTTTAGCCCCAAATTCATAATTTTCACAAGGGGTTAAAGGAGAAAAAGCACCCACAGTTTGTTACACAATTTCTCCTGAATACGGCAATACCCCATTTGTGGAGATGAACTGCAGTTTGAGCATGTGGCGGGGCTCAGAAGGTAAGGAGCACCATGCAACATCTCAGGCCGACTACGATGGCGTTTACGGCCCTTTGTCATGAAAACAGAGGCTCTGGGTGTCTAAACATTAGAAACCCAGAAAAGTGACCCCATTTAGGAAACTAAACCCCTCAAAAAATTCATCTAGCAGTATAGTGAGAAGATTTAGATTGTAATGTAACACCTTTCAAGCAGGGGCATAAATAGGAAAGACTGGGCCCCATAGCAAACTTTTGACTGGGGCCCCCCCTCTGCTGGGTATCACACAACCCCCCCCCCCTTGTAGATAGTGCCTCCCTATAGATTCTACCACACAGCGCCCCCCTATAGATAGCACCATACACAGCCCCCTGTAGATAACACCATACAGCCCCCTCTGTAGATAACACCATATAAGCCCCCCCCCCCCCCAAAAAAAACGGCCTATAGTTTGTCCTACAAAAGACATGCATCCCCTATCCACAGGATAGGGGATACATGTGTGATCGCTGGCAGCAATAAGGAGAACGGGGGACCGAAAGTCCCCCGAAGTTCTCCATGACTAACCTCGGACTTCTGGCGTCTGCGCAGTTCAATAAAAATGAAAGGAGCGCTGGTCACGCATGCGCACAAGTGCGACTGGCGCTCCATTCATTTCTACGGAGCTGCCGACACAGACCCCGGAAGTCCGAGGTTTGTCATGGAGAACTTAGGGGGGACTTTCGGTCCGTTCTCCTCATCGCTGGGCGTCCCAGCGATCCCACATGTATCCCCTATCCTGTGGATAGGGGATGCATGTCTTTTGTAGGAACAACCCCTTCAGTGGCGTCGCGCTGTAGCAAGCAGCCATAGCGGCTGCTAGCGGAGCCTGCGGCCATGGGCCCCCTTATGCTGCAGGCCCCGTAGAAGTCGCTACGGCTGCTATAGCGGTAGTTACGCCACTGCGTATAGGTTTGTACGGTGTAAAACTACAGCTCCCAGCATGGCCGGAACAATGGTAAGGATATGCTGGGAGATGCGGTTTCACAAAAAAAAAATCATACCACCATCATCTCGCTGCAGATCATACAGTGACTACAATACTGATTAGAGGCAGAATAAACATTTACATTAAGTGACTCACCGGTGACATCTCAGATTCTAGTTCTTTTCTTCTCCCTCCGGTTCAGACATCTATGATGGATTTCTCCCGGCCATGACCCATTTCTGCAGTTTGCCGCTCACATGTCTTCAGCTTCTCACTTTTAAAACATTTCTGCACCTATAAACAAAGTTAAAATTCTCAACACATCTAAATATAACTGTTTCACACACACACACACACACCGTGCCCCCTGTAGATGGTGACCTACATAGAAGCCCCTGTAGATAGTGCCCACATATGGACTCCAGAGCTGCAAGGCAATAGCGCTAACCACTGAGCCACCGTGCTGCCCTACATATAGCTTCCCCTATAGTTAGTGCTCCACGTATAGCCCACCTCTGTAGTGTCTCACATATAGCTCCTCCTGTATATAGTGTCCCACATATAGCCCACCCCTGTAGACTGTGCACTACATATAGCCACCCTGTTGCTAGTGCCCCACAGGTATCCCACCCCTGTATATAGTGTCCCACACATAGCCCACCCCTATAGAAAGTACCCTAAAAAATAGCTCCCCTATAGATAGTGCTCTACATATAGCCCACCCTTGTATAGTGTCTCACATATACTGCCCCACATATAGACCCCCCTGTAGATAGTGGCCCACATATAGACCTCCCCTGTAGCTAGTGCCCCACATATAGACCCCCCCCTGTATATAGTGGCCCACATATAGACCCCCCCCTGTATATAATGGCCCACATATAGAGCCCCCTGTATATAGTGGCCCACACCCCCACATATAGACCCCCCTGTAGCTACTGCCCCACATATAGACCCCCCTATATATAATAGCCCACGTAAAGACGACCCCCAACCCCATTATAGATAATGCCATTCACATTTTTGAAGAAAAAAATAAATAAATTGCCATACTCACATGATCCGGTTCCCACGCTGTTCACTGGCGATGCAGACATGCTCTCTTCTGAGCATGTCTGCAGGAGCTGAATGAGCGTCCTCCAATGACGCTGATTGGCGGGGCAGATTGACTTGCCCTGCCAATCAGCACCTTCCCAGCATGGAAGCGGCGCGATGTCATCGCGCCGCTAGCCAATCAGTGTCATTGTAAGGCACTGGATGGTCAGGCACGGAACATGCCCGGCCATTCAGTGCTAACACATGTATTTGGCTGCCGCTAGCACTGGGGCCCCCTCCGGTGCTAGCGACACCTACAGGCATGATGAGAGGGCCTGTGTAAGGCTCGGCGGCGCGGGCCCCGCTGTAGCAGCCATAACGGCTGCTAGCGGCGCCACCGGCCCCGTAGCAGCCGCTACTGCTGCTACCGCGGTAGTTACGCCACTGCTTTCAAGGTATTCATCTAGGGGTATAGTGAGAATTTTTGATTTGTGAAGTGACAACCCTCTAGGTATTCCTCTAGGGGTATAATAAGAAATACTTTAAATTTAGTAAATAAGGACAACCTGGAAAACCCGCTATGGAGGGAGAGGGAATGGCGGGTCCCACTACCAACCTACCCAGCATTCCATAAAATCCAGCCCAAAAAATAAATCCAAGGCCTCGGCAAAAAAAGATTTGCTGAGACAACCAATCTCATCTGGATTTATTCCTCTCACCCAGATTTGCAACCTGGATGGGACAGACACTCCCTCGGGTCCTTGGTATAGTGAGAATTTTTCGTTTTGTTTTAGGTATTTTTTTTACAAATTTTAAATGGGGCTGATCAGTAAAAAAAAAAAATGACTAATTGGTCATGGCCAATATGAGAGACAGAAAAGGTGAATGAAGAATGGCGCGCACACGGCATTTTTTGGGGGGGCTTCTGTTTTTTTTTCAGTGCGGGGGATTTCTGTGGGGAAATGCTGACCGGGAATTATCCTGCTGACGGAAGAACCGGATGAACTGCCCTCCCCTTCCTGGTCACCAAATATCAGGGACTTGATGACCTTTTCCTGATATTGCAGGAACGTATCCCCACTGCCGGCGTATCTGCAGAGGACAGAGGCGTTGTATGCTGCCACCTGTGTAAGATGCACAGACAGCTTTTTATACCATCCCCTGGTCTTGCGCATGGCGCTGTACGGTTTTATAACCTGGTCAGACAGGTCAACGCCACCCATATATTTGTTGAACTCCTGTACACAATATGGTTTGGGACTTGGGTGGTGGATCCGCGTACAGGGACTAGGCTGCCTCTGCTGTTGTGACTGCTGTTCAGTATAAGGACGTCCCTTTTATCCTTATACTTTGGGAGGAGCAGATCGTCGCTGCAGACAGCTCTGCTCTATCCTAATTTTAGGATCTGACCCAGCAAAGTTTTGGGGAGGCCCTTCTGATTTCTGCGATTGTTCCGCACGCCGATCTGGATGACAGAACTTTTAGCGATGGGACACTATTGTAGAAGTTGTCCAGATAAAGATGATATCCTTTGCCAAGTAAAGGATGGATAAGATCCCATACGATCTTTCCACTAATTCCTAGGAAGGGGGGGGGGGCATTCTGGGGGATCTATATGGGAGTCTTTTCCCTCATAGACCATAAAAGAGTAGGTGTAACCGGTGGCACTTTCACAGCTTGTAGAGTTTTATGCCGTACCGGGCTTTTTTTTTTTCTATTGGGTAGATACTGCCTGGAGTGCCGTCTACCCTTGAAGATCACTAGTGATTCATCCACCGAAATATTTTGTTGGGGGGTATAAACTTGGGGAAAAAATTGCGAGTAGTGGGCAATTAATGGTGTTTTATACAGCCTATCAAAATGTGGGTCCTGTGGGGGTGGGCGCTGACTATTGTCCTTGTAATGCAGGAACTTTAGGATGGTTTCGAATCGTTTCCTTGTCATTACTGTGCGGTAAATGGGGGTGTTATATAAAATATCAGGGGACCAATAGTCTCTAATACTGTTTTTTTTTTATGAGACGTAAACTTAAAAATAAGCCCCAAGACTTCCCCAATCCACTGGGTCTGTGGAGGTCCAATTTTGGCCTCTCCCATAAAATGAGTCGGGGTTCTGGGCGATAAATTGTTCCGCATCAATGCTGGTCTGCTGGACAATTAATTCTAAAAGGGCGTCTGAAAAAAAAAAAAAAGGCTTAAAATAATCAGTGGGGCTGAAACCCGTAGTTTCAATTTGAATGCCTGAGGGGGCTGCAAAATCAGGCACCTGGGGGGGTATAATTGTCTGCAGCTTTCCAGGTCAGCTCAGGCAGAGCAGGACCTCCGACTCTTCGGGGGGGGGGGGGGGTGCAGACTCAGTCACTGGAGGAAGATGGAGGTACGAACTGAGCGCCACCTTCACTCGCGCTGTCAGTGTCGGAACACAGCATTTCATCTGGTTCCTCGGCTGAGAAGTCTCTTTTGGCCATACTAACGAGCTCTTGCTAACTAACTGACGAACACATTTTTTTTTTTCAAAAAAAATAAACTTATACTCTTAACTGTGGAATGAGAACAGACCAGCGACCCTGCTGTATTCAGTTAGTAGGGGTACCCTACTTACCAGGGGAAAAACTAAAAGACGTGGCATTGCTACCTAACAGGGAACTCGGGCAGTGGGCAATCTAGGGACACAGCAGGGTGATGGCGACCGGGTACTGCGACAGGTGATGGGCACAGATCACAGCACGGCAGAAGGACACTGGGACTGAAAGATATTAGATATATATTTTCATTCTTAACCAGTGGGCACCAAAGGGGCAGATCACTGTTTTTTTTTTTTGTTTTTTTTTTTAACAATCTTCACAGTATTCTCACTGGCTTCCGACTGACAAGCTCTCTGACAGGAATGAGCTTGTCCGACGGAGATGACGGCAAAACACTGCTCCTGCGCTGTGATTGGCCTGTCAGTACTGACTGGTCAATCACAGCTCGTGCCGGCACAGGACCACTCTGATTGGTACTGTGCCGCGAGTCCTGCTCGGCAACTGTCTGACAGTTGCGCTCGGGACTCTGTCACCATGTCTGTTGACATGGTGACAGTTTGACGCTTGGCCGTAACTGTACACCCGAATACGGGTAATCACTTTGATTCCGAACACAGTCATGCCCAATCGCGGAAAGGGGTTAAAGCCCCTAACGTCCCTGTCCATATATAGACAGTGATGTCAAGGGCTTTCCCAGGACATCAGTCCCCGGCTATAGAGCTTGCGATGCTCTGGTCAGGAACTCCATAGTTGAAAGCCCTGACATCACTGTCAATATATATATATATATATATATATATATATATATATATATATATATATATATATATATATATATATATATATATATATATATATATATATATATATATACCATGTTTCCCCCCCCCCCCCTTTTTTTTTTTTTTTTTTTTTTTTTTGGGTATGGGTATATACCGGTCTGTGGCATTTATAGCATATCGGCAATAGGTGCTGTAAATGTGATATACATATATGAACAGTTACATCACTGGGCTACCCCATGGAGGCTCTAGTGACGTAGCTTCCCCAGGCTGAAACAAAAATCAGCCGGGAACTGGGTGGAGTGCGGACAGCATGGAGACCTTTCAGACAGGGGGAGGGGTAGCCTAAATGACCTAATGGTCCACATGTGGCCAGTTTAGCTCCAGACGTATATATGTGACAGATGCCCTAATACTGGCATCTATATCTTACTTATACGGGTAACTTACACCATTCATTAACTCATGACCCTGTTAACATATAACAGATGCCTTTACGTATATGTCGCCCGTAGACTATAATGGTATCCGTTTAACTTATACCTCATGAAAGTCTATCAAAGCCCATGACCTATACGCTAAGCGTACGCCTGTGATATCTGGCGTACTTCACCCATGTGTGATCCCTCAGGATGAAAGTGTAGCCTTCTACGCTACTCCATCCTCCAAAAAAAGGAATACGACTTCGGCCAGACAAATCCAAAGGTCATTCTTTCGGCCTCAGTCTGGCTAGTTGAGTTATGTAATACACCTGTCCATAGATGTCGAGGTTTTTTTTTTTTTTAATACGACAGGAGCTTTTCCCATTGACTAAGGCTAAATGGAGACCATAATGCAGTGTGACCGGGGCTTCATCATTTTGCCTATGGCTTCATTAAATTAAACTAGAACCTTATACAGGTTACAGTACCAGCCCCACTGCTCCTGCACTGTGTGCTGCTCCTCTTCTCTGACATGGAATCTACATTTGAGAAGCCACTAGGGGGCGCTCACGATTTATCTATATGCTGATGTCTATGATGCGTGCAAGAAACTGAGCGTTCTTCAAATGGCGCAGAAGGGTGCGGCTGATCATAAACCAGCATGACTGCAGGCTACACAGAACGGCATTGTGGGTTGTCTACCCCTGACTCCACCCTGGGGTTAAGCGTCAGTAATTTCATGACCTCCCTGGTGCCATTGGTTTACAATATGTTCTGCAGGTCTCAATGGCTCGGGTGGAACCTGCAGGGAATTGTGAGCCACAAGAAGCTCCAGAGGTTGGTGAACGCTGCTATGAAGTAGGCCCACGTCTCCACATACTACTTCATAGCAGCATTCACCAACCTCAGGCCCACGTCTCCACATACTGAGGTTGGTGAACGCTGCTATGAAGTAGTATGGAGACGTGGGCCTGAGGTTGGTGAACGCTGCTATGAAGTGGTATGTGGAGACGAGGGCCTGAGGTTGGTGAACGCTGCTATGAAGTAGTATGTGGAGACGTGGGCCTGAGGTTGGTGAACGCTGCTATGAAGTGGTATGTGGAGACGAGGGCCTGAGGTTGGTGAACGCTGCTATGAAGTAGTATGTGGAGACGAGGGCCTGAGGTTGGTGATCTCTGCTATGAAGTAGTATGTGGAGACGAGGGCCTGAGGTTGGTGAACGCTGCTATGAAGTAGTATGTGGAGACGAGGGCCTGAGGTTGGTGAATGCTGCTATGAAGTAGTATGTGGAGACGTGGGCCTGAGGTTGGTGAATGCTGCTATGAAGTAGTATGTGGAGACGTGGGCCTGAGGTTGGTGAATGCTGCTATGAAGTAGTATGTGGAGACGAGGGCCTGGGGTTGGTGAACGCTGCTATGAAGTAGTATGTGGAGACGAGGGCCTGAGGTTGGTGAACGCTGCTATGAAGTAGTATGTGGAGACGAGGGCCTGGGGTTGGTGATCGCTGCTATGAAGTAGTATGTGGAGACGTGGGCCTGGGGTTGGTGAACGCTGCTATGAAGTAGTATGTGGAGACGAGGGCCTGAGGTTGGTGATCTCTGCTATGAAGTAGTATGTGGAGACGTGGGCCTGGGGTTGGTGAACGCTGCTATGAAGTAGTATGTGGAGACGAGGGCCTGGGGTTGGTGAACGCTGCTATGAAGTAGTATGTGGAGACGAGGGCCTGAGGTTGGTGATCTCTGCTATGAAGTAGTATGTGGAGACGTGGGCCTGGGGTTGGTGAACGCTGCTATGAAGTAGTATGTGGAGACGTGGGCCTGAGGTTGGTGATCGCTGCTATGAAGTAGTATGTGGAGACGTGGGCCTGGGGTTGGTGAACGCTGCTATGAAGTAGTATGTGGAGACGAGGGCCTGAGGTTGGTGAACGCTGCTATGAAGTAGTATGTGGAGACGAGGGCCTGGGGTTGGTGAACGCTGCTATGAAGTAGTATGTGGAGACGAGGGCCTGAGGTTGGTGATCTCTGCTATGAAGTAGTATGTGGAGACGTGGGCCTGGGGTTGGTGAACGCTGCTATGAAGTAGTATGTGGAGACGAGGGCCTGAGGTTGGTGAACGCTGCTATGAAGTAGTATGTGGAGACGAGGGCCTGGGGTTGGTGAACGCTGCTATGAAGTAGTATGTGGAGACGAGGGCCTGAGGTTGGTGATCTCTGCTATGAAGTAGTATGTGGAGACGTGGGCCTGGGGTTGGTGAACGCTGCTATGAAGTAGTATGTGGAGACGTGGGCCTGAGGTTGGTGATCGCTGCTATGAAGTAGTATGTGGAGACGTGGGCCTGGGGTTGGTGAACGCTGCTATGAAGTAGTATGTGGAGACGTGGGCCTGAGGTTGGTGAACGCTGCTATGAAGTAGTATGTGGAGACGTGGGCCTGAGGTTGGTGAATGCTGCTATGAAGTAGTATGTGGAGACGAGGGCCTGGGGTTGGTCCTTGCCCATAATGTCTTTGGCTGCTTCACCTGCACAACTTCTGTCTATTCTGAGAGCTTTAGCAGTGAAATAGTTAGTTTTCGTATTCGGAGCTCTTACTTGAGACGTAGCAGCAGCTAATACCCTTCTGTTTTCTCCTTCACTCTCTAGTGCCTGAATACACCATAATCTATTTTGATGTCAGAGGTGAGTAGAGATTTTATTTTTAGAACTACCTTTTTAAAGGTTTTCTTTACATTGATGACCTGTTCTTCGTATAGATTAGTGTGAGATCACTGGGGGGGGGTCCCTCTCCTGGGGTACCTGCCGATCAGCAGAAGAAAGGGGCAGCGACACATTGCAGTAAATGACACGGCAACCTCCATACTCGTGTGGATGTGTCTGGTACTGCAGCTTAGCCCCAATCTGCTTAGGCCTCATGCACACGACCATAAAAACACCCGTTATTGCGGGTCGTAATTACGACCCGCAATAACGGGCCCATAGACTTCTGTTAGTCACGGGTACCTTCCCGTTTTCTCACGGGAAGGTGCCCGTGCCGTTAAAAAAATAGAACATGTTCTATTTTTTCATTTTACGGGCCGTGCTCCTATACTTTATAATGGGAGCACGGCTCGCCGTGCCCGCCCGTGCTCGTAATTACGAGCACGGTCATGTGCATGAGGCCTTAGTCTGCTGTAATTAAAGGGGACGTCTGGGACTTATAAAAAAAATCTTTACTAGGGCAGTATATAATAAGTGATCTGGTACTCACCCCAGCACAGTGGGCCCGTTCCCTGCCGCTCTGGTGCTGTACTCTCTCAGCAGTCGTGTGCCGCTGCAGCCAATCACGTGCTGTACATGGCAGCATCACCACTTAGGCCAGTGATCGGCTGCAAGAGCGGAGGCACTTGAGTGGGGGCATTTCAGGCGTGAGTACAGGTTAGTCGAATCCATTGTTTGGTTTTTTTTAGAAGTCCCGAATAACCTCAAAGCTACATTCACACAACAGGATTGCTGCCATTTTCCTGTCCAGACTTGCTGGTGGAAAATCTGCAACCTGTTACAGTAGCAGAAAAGTGGATGAGATTTTAAGAAATCTCCACATGCTACGGGAAAACTCTGCACCGGATACGTGCGTAAGTCAACCGGCGGTGCGTATTATAAATCCACCGCATATCCACTTATGCTGCCGGTTGGCTGCGCATTCTTTGCAGAAGTTTCCCCGTTCAAAGGAGAAGTCAAATTCCGCTACAAATGACATTGATTTGTGTTACCTGAAATGGAAGATGAAAGGGATCGTCCAGGGGAAACCTCCAGGCCTTTCCAGACCCGTATTTATGAATGGACGCCTTTGTTCTTCCCGACAGGTCGCGGTCAGGCGATGCGGATGCTCATGGCGGACCAGGGACTGGCGTGGAAGGAGGAGTGCTTAACATTTGACGCTTGGCTAAAAGGGGTTCTGAAACGAGATGCGGTAAGATTAGAGGCTCATTCGGGTCTCCTACGTGAAGGCTGTGTGGGATAGAGAAGGAGACGCTGAGTTTTCTGACATTTTTGTGAATCCAAAAACAAACCCATTGAAGTTTTTCCTGTTGTAGGTGTTTGGCCAACTTCCAGCATTTAAAGATGGAGATCTCACGCTTTATCAGTCCAATGCCATTTTGCGCCATCTCGCCAGGAATCACGGTATTGCTACTTGCCGGCGTCGCTCCTTCCCCTTTAACTTGGTCATACATTGAGCCCTGTATTATTTGTTCTAAACTGGTCTTGGTCTGTAGGTCTCTATGGAAAAAATCCTCGCGAGGCAACGCTTATAGACATGGTTAATGATGGAGCCGAAGATCTCCGGATTAAATATCTGCACCTGATCTATAAGAACTATGTGAGTGGTCCTAGGGAATCTGGTTACTCTCTTTATGGACTCTTTACCGCGGCTTTTGACTTGGGTTTGGGATTTCCTTTTTCAGGAAAATGGAAAAGAGGAATACATTAAGTCTCTGTCCACTGAATTTGGTCACTTTGAACGTCTGCTTGCCGCAAATAACAAGGGGAAGGATTTCGTGGTAGGAAATGAGGTGAGAACTAGAAGTTTGTTATAAATGGTATTTAACCCCATCCCGACAATTGAGATGCATGTATGTGGGAGGAATGAGGTACGGCGCTGGGCTGCTCCATGCGCTGCGGGGGTGCTGTATACTGCAGATCACACCCTGTCCTAACCAAGATCTCCGCTGTTTAACGACTTGGATGACGCGGTCAACGGCAAGCACGGCAACGAAGCCTGCAGATAGAGGGAGCCCAAGTCTGCTGTCTCAGTACTCCTAGAAAGCGCTATAGTATCCAAGTAATCCAATGATCGCATGTTAAGTTCTCTAGTGGGAATAAAGTGTGTGTTTAAGAATATTATAAATCCTTAAATTCTCAACTCCTTGCTTGAGAGCAAAATCTAGCTATAACAAGTAGTGGCGAGAATCCCTCCCACCCCCCCCCCCCCCAATGATATGATTAACATGGGAGGACTTAGAGGCTCTGTCACCAGATTATAAATGCCCTGTCTCCTACATAATCTGATCTATCGTTTTTGGGTAAGTTGGGAGCAATTTTAGATTTATGCTAATTAGTTTCTTAGTCAAAAGGTAAAAATACACCCAGTTGTCTAAGTGGGTGTTGTAAAGAGAAGTTTGACGCTGACCAATCAGCATCATACACTTCTGTCCATTTGTACTCTGCACAGCGTGACTTCAAGATCACTCTGTGCTGTCACATACACCCACATTAACTTTACTGAAGTGTCTTGAGAGTGAATAGACATCACCTCCAGCCAGGACGCCATGTCTATTCACACTCCCGACACTTCGGTAAAGTTTGTGTGTGACTTTATCACTGCACAGCATGATCTCGTGAGATGACGCTGTGAATGACAGCATGCTGTGCTGTTTAAGTCCCACACAAACTTTACCGAAGTGTTGGAGTGTGAATAGACATAACATCATGGCTTGAGTCTTCAGTAAAGACACTTCAGTAAAGCTCATGTGGGTGTCTGAGAGCACCGCGTCATCTCGTGAGATCACGCTGTGCGGAGTACAAATGGACATGAATGGAGAGGTGTATGATGCTGATTGGTCAGCGTCAAACGTCTCACCACTTAGTCAAAAGGTATAAACACACCCAGTTGTCTAAAACTAATTAGCATAAATCTAAAATTACTCAAAAATGATCGTTTTTCAAAATAAAAACCACTTATCCACATTACAGCGCCGGTCACGTTATGTAGGAGATGGGGCACATAAAGGAGAGGCTGTCGCCAGATTATACGTTTCTTGGCTCAAATAAAAATGACCCGGTTGTATAGAGAAGTCTTGTAGTCCTCACTGTTGTGGTGTTCCTTTCTATTTTCTAGATTTCCTTTGTTGATTATAACTTGTTGGATCTTCTCCTGATCCATCTTGTGCTGGCTCCCGACTGCCTCTCCGGCTTTCCCCTCCTCTCTGCCTATGTCAAGCGCATGACTAGCCGTCCCAAACTCGAAGCGTTTCTCTCCAGTGATGCCCACAAGAAGAAACCAATCAATGGCAATGGCAAGCAGTGAGCGTTCAGAACCAACGGCCCGGGATCCCGACAACGATAAACCATAGCGTCCGCGCCAAGAAGTGAACAGCCAAGCGCCTGCTGCCAATCTCTGCATGTTAAAAATTAAAATGTTGACATTTTCCCAAAAAGTTTTTGTTTCATTTGTTATAATCTACATAGGTCAAAGGAGATTGTGTGTGTGTGGTTGTGTGTAAAAAACAAAACTGACTGTTACAAAACTATGCTCCGATGGACTTGTTGAAAAAGGGGCCTGAGTATAGGTGTTGGGTCTGCTCCTTAATCCCCAATCACCTATCCTCACTCACGTTTCTGGGACCGCACTCTGTAGCTAGGTGGTGTCTACAGAGGAGACTTCTGCTTGCTCAAATCTTGGGTGAGCCGACAAGGATTTCTTCTTGCACCTGATGTTTCGGTAAAGGCAACAGGTGTCCAAAGTGGTGACGTTCCACCGTCTACAATCCTTACTACCAATGGCTGGTGAGCGGATTAAATTCAATGACTGGAGGTTGCTGAGGGGAACTTATTAGCTGCAATCAGAACAATGCTACTTCTAGTAAAGTTAGATGATTCATTGTGCTGGGACCAGGCATAATTACTTTCATGGATATGGCCCATTATATGTGGAACTTTTTCACACCGAACTTCTGACGTGAGAGCTCCTGCAGATGGCTGTAATGTGACTAGATGAAAACATGATTACAGTACGGGACAGTTGTCCTGCAGCGAGGCAGGGACTCCTAGTGTCGTACAGAAGTATGATGCTAGGAGCCCGGCTCCCTGCACTGTGTTCGGTCTGGTACTTGCGGCCGAAATACGTCCGTCAATTACGTCCGTAATTAGTGCGTGTGAACATAGCCTTACTTTGCATCCAGCCAAGAACTGCATCGATACTCCGTGTGATCTTGGCCTTAAACTGGTTCCCAGGTTAAAATGGTTTCTGGCTCTTACATGATGAGCCCTCTTTTCCGCCAGCAGTAGAAGATGTTCTCTTGTCTTTTGAGGTGACACTATACATATCAATCCATTATTGGCCCAGAATTGAACCTTGGGTTCCGTGTACCATTAAGAGGATGAATCGTTGACTATCTACAGTGGTCCGGTCAGCTGCAGCACATGCCCAGATGTAGCCACTTCAGTCTCATGTAAGCATTGTGAGTTGTCTCTACAGCATAAAGATCACTGGAAAACTACAATGGCCAATGAGAAAAATCTTCTGTAACTGACATTTATCTACTTCTTGCGCTGCAGAATATTTTCTGTCTCAAATCGTTGAGTTTTACGCTGCGTAAGTCTAGGGCACCATGTGACCACACCCTATTCGAAGCTAAAACCCGGCCCTATGGGTGGGACTGGCTGTAAGGTGTTGGATAATCTATGCCAATTAAACATGTACACCAATCAACCGTAGCATTACAAGCACTCGCCTAATAAGTAGTCGCCCTTGTGCTGTAAGACAGTGCTGACCCATTGAGTCCTGGATGCCACACGACATCTGCAGGTTCCTGTGGATTCTGGCACACGACATCTAAGTCCTGTGAGGTGAGGCCTCCATGGATCAGACTTGTTTCTCAATGTCCCACAGAAGATCGGATGAGGTTTGGAGATGACATCTAGAAGTCTTTGTCATGTTCCTCATTAGTCCTGGACAATGTATGCAGAGCGGCAGGGAATTATCCAGTTGACACAGGGCACTGCCAAAGGTGTATACTGCGGACATGAAGGGGGGGGGGGGGGTCTGCCGCCATGTTTAGGTTGGTGGCACATGTCACATCCATATAAATGTCAGGACACAAGGTTTCCAGCAGAACCTTGTCCAGATCATCACACACCCGCCACCGGCTTGTCTTCTACCCATAATGCATCCTAGTGCCATCTCTTCCCCAGGTAAGTGACTCTCACGGAATTGGCCGTCCACATGATGTAACGCGTGATCCATCAGACCAGGTGTTGTCTTCCATTGCTCAATGATCCAATTCTGATGGTCACATACCCATTGTTGGCACTTTCAGCGGGGGTCAGCATGGGCACCCTGACCGGTCTGCAGCTCCACTGCCCCATATACAGCAAGCTGCAATGCTCTGCGTGTTCTGGCATCTTATAGCAGTACATTTTTCAGCAGTTGGGGCTACAGTAGCTCTTTGCAGGATCAGAACAGATGGGCTAGCATTCCCTCCCCACACATATCAATGAGCCTTGGCCTACCATCACCCTGGCCAGTTCACCGGTTGTCCTTCCTTGGTCACTTTTGGTTGTTAGTAACCAGTGCATACCGGGAACACCCACAAGACCGGTCATTTTGGAGATACTGTGACCCAGTTATCTACCCATCCCAAGTTGGCCCTGGTCAAAGCCACCAATTTCAAGAATTGACTGATCCCTTGCTGCCTAATAACACACACGCGTGTGTCCTGGGCTATTTTAACCAGCTCATCAATGTTATTCACTAAACCAGTCAGAGGTTCATGTTATGGTTGAACAGCGTATCTTGCACAGGCTTGGAAGCTCTATGCTGAAGAGAAAATAAGCACAGACTTGGTGTATGAAGGGGTAAGGGGACCCCATCTGATGCAGGTTAACACCAAACACTTGGGCTTGTTTTGCCCCATCTCCTATCAAAATCCTCAGGTTAATTCCCTATACTCTTGTCGGTAGGATCTGGAGAATCTCACACATGTTCTCACCACCCAAAATAAGTGAAGGAGCAAACCGGGCCTGGGCCCCCACACTCAAGGGGCCACATAATGGTCTCATAGTTCACCTCTATGGTTCTGGGTACCAGTAAAAATACCTATAGTATTGCTTGGTGTATTTACTGGAGTTTTTCACAGTCCCCATAACAACCTGGAGCGGTTACACGGATAGGACTGCTCAGTCATCGCTGTTCACACTTTTCTCCTCTAGCTCTGCAGGTTGCAGAACTCACGGTGAGTTAGCGCAAATCATAAAGAAAGAGTGAAACTGTAGCAAAGGGTGGAGAATCCACTAGTAGAAAAACAGGTTTAGCAACCGCCACTAGTCAGAAACCCTACCTGCAAAAGAAAAACCATCTCTATATGTCCAACTGTGCTGATATAGGACTGGTCTCCCACTTATCTTTTCAAGAGTTCTCAACATCATGGTGGACCTTAAAGAGGTTGCCCACTTTGGATGTTAAGGAGCGCACCTGCTATTCTCTACTAATGCCAACTATTACATCCCGAATCAAACTCCACTCCCCCTGACACATTCGTATGACAAAAACCTCTCACAGTTCTCCACTCATTAGTAAGGTGCCTTGCTGCAAAGATCAGCCTGCAGCTGAGTGGAGTATTACTACTACATAGTGACTGAATAATACCCCCACACCATAACCACATAGTGACTGAATAATACCACCACACCATAACCACATATTACCACCCCATAGTGACTGAATAATACCCCCACACCATAACCACATATTACCACCCCATAGTGACTGAATAATACCCCCACACCATAACCACATATTACCACCCCATAGTGACTGAATAATACCCCCCACACCATAACCACATATTACCACCCCATAGTGACTGAATAATACCCCCCACACCATAACCACATATTACCACCCCATAGTGACTGAATAATACCCCCACACCATAACCACATATTACCACCCCATAGTGACTGAATAATACCCCCCACACCATAACCACATATTACCACCCCATAGTGACTGAATAATACCCCCACACCATAACCACATAGTGACTGACTAATACCACGATACTGTTACTGAATAATACCACCACACCATAACCACATAGTGACTGACTAATACCCCCATACTGTTACTGAATAATACCACCACACCATAACCACATAGTGACTGAATAATACCCCCATACTGTTACTGAATAATACCACCACACCATAACCACATAGTGACTGAATAATACCCCCATACTGATACTGAATAATACCACCACACCATAACCATATAGTGACTGAATAATACCCCCATACTGTTACTGAATAATACCTCCACACCATAACCACATAGTGACTGAATAATACCTCCATACTGTTACTGACTAATACCCCCACACCATGACCACAGTCACTGAATAATACCTCCATACTGTTACTGAATAATACCTCCACACCATAACCACATAGTGACTGAATAATACCCCCATAATGTTACTGAATAATACCCCCACACCATAACCATATAGTGACTGAATAATACCCCCACACCATAACCACATAGTGACTGACTAATACCCCCACACCATAACCACATAGAGACTGAATAATACCCCCATACTGTTACTGAATAATACCTCCACACCATAACCACATAGTGACTGAATAATACCCCCATACTGTTACTGACTAATACCTCCACACCATAACCACATAGTGACTGAATAATACCCCCATACTGTTACTGAATAATACCTCCACACCATAACCATATAGTGACTGAATAATACCCCCACACCATAACCACATAGTGACTGAATAATACCCCCATACTGTTACTGAATAATACCTCCACACCATAACCACATAGTGACTGACTAATACCCCCATACTGTTGCTGACTAATACCTCCACACCATAACCACATAGTGACTGAATAATACCCCCATACTGTTACTGACTAATACCCCCACACCATAACCACATAGTGACTGAATAATACCCCCATACTGTTACTGAATAATACCTCCACACCATAACCATATAGTGACTGAATAATACCCCCACACCATAACCACATAGTGACTGACTAATACCCCCACACCATAACCACATAGTGACTGAATAATACCCCCATACTGTTACTGAATAATACCTCCACACCATAACCACATAGTGACTGACTAATACCCATATACTGTTACTGAATAATACCTCCACACCATAACCACATAGTGACTGAATAATACCACCATACTGTTACTGAATAATACCCCCACACCATAACCACATAGTGACTGAATAATACCCCCATACTGTTACTGACTAATACCACCACACCATAACCACACCGTGACTGAATAATACCCGCATACTGTTACTGAATAATACCACCACACCATAACCACAGTGACTGAATAATACCCCCATACTGTTACTGAATAATACTACCACACCATAACCACATAGTGACTGACTAATACCTCCATACTGTTACTGAATAATACCACCACACCATAACCACATAGTGACTGAATAATACCCCCATACTGTTACTGACTAATACCTCCACACCATAACCACATAGTGACTGAATAATACCCCCATACTGTTACTGAATAATACCTCCACACCATAACCACATAGTGACTGAATAATACCCCCATACTGTTACTGACTAATACCTCCACACCATAACCACATAGTGACTGAATAATACCCCCACACCATAACCACATAGTGACTGACTAATACTCCCACACCATAACCACATAGTGACTGAATAATACCCCCATACTGTTACTGAATAATACCTCCACACCATAACCACATAGTGACTGACTAATACCCCCATACTGTTACTGACTAATACCTCCACACCATAACCACATAGTGACTGAATAATACCCCCATACTGTTACTGAATAATACCTCCACACCATAACTACATAGTGACTGAATAATACCTCCATACTGTTACTGAATAATACCCCCACACCATAACCACATAGTGACTGACTAATACCCCCATACTGTTACTGACTAATACCGCCACACCATAACCATATAGTGACTGAATAATACCCCCACACCATAACCACATAGTGACTGAATAATACCCCCATACTGTTACTGAATAATACCTCCACACCATAACCACATAGTGACTGACTAATACCCATATACTGTTACTGAATAATACCTCCACACCATAACCACATAGTGACTGAATAATACCACCATACTGTTACTGAATAATACCCCCACACCATAACCACATAGTGACTGAATAATACCCCCATACTGTTACTGAATAATACCACCACACCATAACCACACCGTGACTGAATAATACCCGCATACTGTTACTGAATAATACCTCCACACCATAACCACAGTGACTGAATAATACCCCCATACTGTTACTGACTAATACCCCCACACCATAACCACATAGTGACTGACTAATACCCCCATACTGTTACTGACTAATACCTCCACACCATAACCACATAGTGACTGAATAATACCCCCATACTGTTACTGAATAATACCTCCACACCATAACCATATAGTGACTGAATAATACCCCCACACCATAACCACATAGTGACTGACTAATACCCCCACACCATAACCACATAGTGACTGAATAATACCCCCATACTGTTACTGAATAATACCTCCACCCCATAACCACATAGTGACTGACTAATACCCCCATACTGTTACTGACTAATACCTCCACACCATAACCACATAGTGACTGAATAATACCCCCATACTGTTACTGAATAATACCTCCACACCATAACCACATAGTGACTGACTAATACCCATATACTGTTACTGAATAATACCTCCACACCATAACCACATAGTGACTGAATAATACCACCATACTGTTACTGAATAATACCCCCACACCATAACCACATAGTGACTGAATAATACCCCCATACTGTTACTGACTAATACCACCACACCATAACCACACCGTGACTGAATAATACCCGCATACTGTTACTGAATAATACCACCACACCATAACCACAGTGACTGAATAATACCCCCATACTGTTACTGAATAATACTACCACACCATAACCACATAGTGACTGACTAATACCTCCATACTGTTACTGAATAATACCACCACACCATAACCACATAGTGACTGAATAATACCCCCATACTGTTACTGAATAATACCACCACACCATAACTACATAGTGACTGACTAATACCTCCATACTGTTACTGAATAATACCTCCATACCATAACCACATAGTGACTGACTAATACCACCATACTGTTACTGAATAATACCCCCACACCATAACCACATAGTGACTGAATAATACCACCATACTGTTACTGACTAATACCACCACACCATAACCACACCGTGACTGAATAATACCACCACACCATAACCACATAGTGACTGAATAATACCCCCATACTGTTACTGAATAATACCACCACACCATAACTACATAGTGACTGACTAATACCTCCATACTGTTACTGAATAATACCTCCATACCATAACCACATAGTGACTGACTAATACCCCCATACTGTTACTGACTAATACCTCCACACCATAACCACATAGTGACTGAATAATACCCCCATACTGATACTGAATAATACCACCACAGCATAACCACATAGTGACTGAATAATACCCCCATACTGATACTGAATAATACCACCACAGCATAACCACATAGTGACTGAATAATACCCCCATACTGTTACTGAATAATACCTCCACACCATAACCACATAGTGACTGTATAATACCCCCATACTGTTACTGAATAATACCTCCACACCATAACCACATAGTGACTGAATAATACCCCCATACTGTTACTGAATAATACCTCCACACCATGACCACATAGTGACTGAATAATACCCCCATACTGTTACTGAATAATACCACCACACCATAACCACAGTGACTGACTAATACCACCATACTGTTACTGAATAATACCACCACACAATAACCACATAGTGACTGAATAATACCACCATACTGTTACTGAATAATACCACCACACAATAACCACATAGTGACTGAATAATACCCCCATACTGTTACTGAATAATACCACCATACCATTACCACATAGTGACTGAATAATACCCCCATACTGTTACTGAATAATACCCCAACACCATAACCACATAGTGACTGAATAATACCACGATACTGTTACTGAATAATACCTCCACACCGTAACCACATAGTGACTGTATAATACCCCCATACTGTTACTGAATAATACCTCCACACCATAACCACATAGTGACTGAATAATACCCCCATACTGTTACTGAATAATACCCCCACACCATAACCACATAGTGACTGAATAATACCTCCACACCATAACCACATAGTGACTGTATAATACCCCCATACTGTTACTGAATAATACCTCCACACCATAACCACATAGTGACTGAATAATACCACCATACTGTTACTGACTAATACCGCCACACCATAACCACATAGTGACTGACTAATACCCCCACACCATAACCACATAGTGACTGAATAATACCCCCATACCGTTACTGAATAATACCTCCACACCATAACCACATAGTCACTGAATAATACCCCCATACCGTTACTGAATAATACCTCCACACCATAACCACATAGTCACTGAATAATACCCCCATACCGTTACTGAATAATACCGCCACACCATAACCACATAGTGACTGAATTATACCCCCATACTGTTACTGAATAATACCACCACACCATAACCACATAGTGACTGAATAATACCCCCATACTGTTACTGAATAATACCACCACACCATAACCACATAGTGACTGAATAATACCACCACACCATAACCACATAGTGACTGAATAATACCCCCATACTGTTATTGAATAATACCACCACACCATAACCACATAGTGACTGAATAATTCCCCCATACTGTTACTGAATAATACCGCCACACCATAACCACATAGTGACTGACTAATACCCCCATACTGTTACTGAATAATACCATCACACCATAACCACATAGTGACTGAATAATACCCCCATACTGTTACTGAATAATACCGCCACACCATAACCACATAGTGACTGAATAATACCCCCATAATGTTACTGAATAATACCCCCACACCATAACCACATAGTGACTGAATAATACCCCCATACTGTTACTGAATAATACCCCCACACCATAACTACATAGTGACTGACTAATACCCCCATACTGTTACTGAATATTACCTCCATACCGTAACCACATAGTGACTGAATAATACCCCCATACTGTTACTGAATAATACCTCCACACCATAACCACATAGTGACTGAATAATACCCCCATACTGTTACTGAATAATACTGCCACACCATAACCACATAGTGACTGAATAATACCCCCATACTGTTACTGAATAATACCTCCACACCATAACCACATAGTGACTGACTAATACCCCCATACTGTTACTGACTAATACCTCCACACCATAACCACATAGTGACTGAATAATACCCCCATACTGTTACTGAATAATACCTCCACACCATAACCACATAGTGACTGAATAATACCCCCATACTGTTACTGAATAATACTGCCACACCATAACCACATAGTGACTGAATAATACCCCCATACTGTTACTGAATAATACCTCCACACCATAACCATATAGTGACTGAATAATACCCCCACACCATAACCACATAGTGACTGACTAATACCCCCACACCATAACCACATAGTGACTGAATAATACCCCCATACTGTTACTGAATAATACCTCCACACCATAACCACATAGTGACTGACTAATACCCCCATACTGTTACTGACTAATACCTCCACACCATAACCACATAGTGACTGAATAATACCCCCATACTGTTACTGAATAATACCTCCACACCATAACCATATAGTGACTGAATAATACCCCCACACCATAACCACATAGTGACTGACTAATACCCCCACACCATAACCACATAGTGACTGAATAATACCCCCATACTGTTACTGAATAATACCTCCACACCATAACCACATAGTGACTGACTAATACCCATATACTGTTACTGAATAATACCACCACACCATAACCACAGTGACTGAATAATACCCCCATACTGTTACTGAATAATACTACCACACCATAACCACATAGTGACTGACTAATACCTCCATACTGTTACTGAATAATACCACCACACCATAACCACATAGTGACTGAATAATACCCCCATACTGTTACTGACTAATACCTCCACACCATAACCACATAGTGACTGAATAATACCCCCATACTGTTACTGAATAATACCTCCACACCATAACCACATAGTGACTGAATAATACCCCCATACTGTTACTGACTAATACCTCCACACCATAACCACATAGTGACTGAATAATACCCCCATACTGTTACTGAATAATACCTCCACACCATAACCATATAGTGACTGAATAATACCCCCACACCATAACCACATAGTGACTGACTAATACCCCCACACCATAACCACATAGTGACTGAATAATACCCCCATACTGTTACTGAATAATACCTCCACACCATAACCAGATAGTGACTGACTAATACCCCCATACTGTTACTGACTAATACCTCCACACCATAACCACATAGTGACTGAATAATACCCCCATACTGTTACTGAATAATACCTCCACACCATAACCATATAGTGACTGAATAATACCCCCACACCATAACCACATAGTGACTGACTAATACCCCCACACCATAACCACATAGTGACTGAATAATACCCCCATACTGTTACTGAATAATACCTCCACACCATAACCACATAGTGACTGACTAATACCCATATACTGTTACTGAATAATACCCCCACACCATAACCACATAGTGAATGAATAATACCCCCATACTGTTACTGACTAATACCACCACACCATAACCACACCGTGACTGAATAATACCCGCATACTGTTACTGAATAATACCACCACACCATAACCACAGTGACTGAATAATACCCCCATACTGTTACTGAATAATACTACCACACCATAACCACATAGTGACTGACTAATACCTCCATACTGTTACTGAATAATACCACCACACCATAACCACATAGTGACTGAATAATACCCCCATACTGTTACTGAATAATACCACCACACCATAACTACATAGTGACTGACTAATACCTCCATACTGTTACTGAATAATACCTCCATACCATAACCACATAGTGACTGACTAATACCACCATACTGTTACTGAATAATACCCCCACACCATAACCACATAGTGACTGAATAATACCACCATACTGTTACTGACTAATACCACCACACCATAACCACACCGTGACTGAATAATACCACCACACCATAACCACATAGTGACTGAATAATACCCCCATACTGTTACTGAATAATACCACCACACCATAACTACATAGTGACTGACTAATACCTCCATACTGTTACTGAATAATACCTCCATACCATAACCACATAGTGACTGACTAATACCCCCATACTGTTACTGACTAATACCTCCACACCATAACCACATAGTGACTGAATAATACCCCCATACTGATACTGAATAATACCACCACAGCATAACCACATAGTGACTGAATAATACCCCCATACTGATACTGAATAATACCACCACAGCATAACCACATAGTGACTGAATAATACCCCCATACTGTTACTGAATAATACCTCCACACCATAACCACATAGTGACTGTATAATACCCCCATACTGTTACTGAATAATACCTCCACACCATAACCACATAGTGACTGAATAATACCCCCATACTGTTACTGAATAATACCTCCACACCATGACCACATAGTGACTGAATAATACCCCCATACTGTTACTGAATAATACCACCACACCATAACCACAGTGACTGACTAATACCACCATACTGTTACTGAATAATACCACCACACAATAACCACATAGTGACTGAATAATACCACCATACTGTTACTGAATTATACCCCCACACCATAACTACAGTGACTGACTAATACCCCCATACTGTTACTGAATAATACCACCATACCATTACCACATAGTGACTGAATAATACCCCCATACTGTTACTGAATAATACCCCCACACCATAACCACATAGTGACTGAATAATACCACGATACTGTTACTGAATAATACCTCCACACCGTAACCACATAGTGACTGTATAATACCCCCATACTGTTACTGAATAATACCTCCACACCATAACCATAGTGACTGAATAATACCCCCATACTGTTACTGAATAATACCCCCACACCATAACCACATAGTGACTGAATAATACCTCCACACCATAACCACATAGTGACTGTATAATACCCCCATACTGTTACTGAATAATACCTCCACACCATAACCACATAGTGACTGAATAATACCACCATACTGTTACTGACTAATACCGCCACACCATAACCACATAGTGACTGAATAATACCCCCATACTGTTACTGAATAATACCACCACACCATAGCCATATAGTGACTGAATAATACCCCCATACTGTTACTGACTAATACCGCCACACCATAACCACATAGTGACTGAATAATACCCCCATACTGTTACTGAATAATACCACCACACCATAACCACATAGTGACTGAATAATACCCCCATACCGTTACTGAATAATACCTCCACACCATAACCACATAGTGACTGAATAATACCACCATACTGTTACTGACTAATACCGCCACACCATAACCACATAGTGACTGAATAATACCCCCATACTGTTACTGAATAATACCACCACACCATAACCACATAGTGACTGAATAATACCCCCATACCGTTACTGAATAATACCTCCACACCATAACCACATAGTCACTGAATAATACCCCCATACCGTTACTGAATAATACCTCCACACCATAACCACATAGTCACTGAATAATACCCCCATACCGTTACTGAATAATACCGCCACACCATAACCACATAGTGACTGAATAATACCCCCATACTGTTACTGAATAATACCACCACACCATAACCACATAGTGACTGAATAATACCCCCATACTGTTACTGAATAATACCACCACACCATAACCACATAGTGACTGAATAATACCACCACACCATAACCACATAGTGACTGAATAATACCCCCATACTGTTATTGAATAATACCACCACACCATAACCACATAGTGACTGAATAATTCCCCCATACTGTTACTGAATAATACCGCCACACCATAACCACATAGTGACTGACTAATACCCCCATACTGTTACTGAATAATACCATCACACCATAACCACATAGTGACTGAATAATACCCCCATACTGTTACTGAATAATACCGCCACACCATAACCACATAGTGACTGAATAATACCCCCATAATGTTACTGAATAATACCCCCACACCATAACCACATAGTGACTGAATAATACCCCCAAACTGTTACTGAATAATACCCCCACACCATAACTACATAGTGACTGACTAATACCCCCATACTGTTACTGAATAATACCACCACATCATAACCACATAGTGACTGAATAATACCCCCATACTGTTACTGAATATTACCTCCATACCGTAACCACATAGTGACTGAATAATACCCCCATACTGTTACTGAATAATACCTCCACACCATAACCACATAGTGACTGAATAATACCCCCATACTGTTACTGAATAATACTGCCACACCATAACCACATAGTGACTGAATAATACCCCCATACTGTTACTGAATAATACCGCCACACCATAACCACATAGTGACTGAATAATACCCCCATACTGTTACTGAATAATACTGCCACACCATAACCACATAGTGACTGAATAATACCTCCATACTGTTACTGAATAATACCCCCACACCTTAACCACATAGTGACTGAATAATACCCCATACTGTTACTGAATAATACCCCCACACCTTAACCACATAGTGACTGAATAATACCCCCATACTGTTACTGAATAATACCCCCCACACCATAACCACATAGTGACTGACTAATACCACCATACTGTTACTGAATAATACCTCCACACCATAACCACATAGTGACTGAATAATACCCCCATACTGTTACTGAATAATACCCCCACACCATAACCACATAGTGACTGAATAATACCCCCATACTGTTACTGAATAATACCACCACACCATAACCACAGTGACTGACTAATACCCCCATACTGTTACTGAATAATACCACCACACCATAACCACATAGTGATTAAATAATACCCCCATACTGTTACTGAATAATACCACCACACCAAAACCACATAGTGACTGACTAATACCACCATACTGTTACTGAATAATACCACCACACCATAACCACATAGTGACTGAATAATTCCCCCATACTGTTACTGAATAATACCTCCACACCATAACCACATAGTGACTGAATAATACCCCCATACTGTTACTGAGTAATAGCGCCACAACATAACCACATAGTGACTGAATAATATCCCCATACTGTTACTGAATAATACCACCACACCATAACCACATAGTGACTGAATAATACCCCCATACTGTTACTGAATAATACCATCACACCATAACCACATAGTGGCTGAATAATACCCCCATACTGTTACTGAATAATACCACCACACCATAACCACATAGTGACTGAATAATACCCCCATACTGTTACTGAATAATACCCCCATACTGTTACTGAATAATACCCCATACTGTTACTGAATAATACCTCCACACCATAACCACATAGTGACTGACTAATACCCCCATACTGTTACTGAATAATACCTCCACACCATAACCACAGTGACTGAATAATACTCCCATACTGTTACTGAATAATACCTCCACACCATAACCACATAGTGACTGACTAATACCCCCATACTGTTACTGAATAATACCTCCACACCATAACCACATAGTGACTGACTAATACCCCCATACTGTTACTGAATAATACCTCCACACCATAACCACATAGTGACTGACTAATACCCCCATACTGTTACTGAATAATACCCCCACACCATAACCACATAGTGATTGACTAATACCCCCATACTGTTACTGAATAATACCCCCACACCATAACCACATAGTGACTGAATAATACCCCCATACTGTTACTGACTAATACCTCCACACCATAACCACATAGTCACTGAATACCCCCATACTGTTACTGAATAATACCTCCACACCATAACCACATAGTGACTGAATAATACCTCCATACTGTTACTGAATAATACCTCCACATCATAACCACATAGTGACTGAATACCCCCATACTGTTACTGAATAATACCACCACACCATAACCACATAGTCACTGAATAATACCCCCATACTGTTACTGAATAATACCTCCACACCATAACCACATAGTGACTGACTAATACCCCCATACTGTTACTGAATAATACCTCCACACCATAACCACATAGTGACTGACTAATACCCCCATACCGTTACTGAATAATACCCCCACACCATAACCACATAGTGACTGACTAATACCCCCATACTGTTACTGAATAATACCCCCACACCATAACCACATAGTGACTGAATAATACCCCCATACTGTTACTGACTAATACCTCCACACCATAACCACATAGTCACTGAATACCCCCATACTGTTACTGAATAATACCTCCACACCATAACCACATAGTGACTGAATAATACCTCCATACTGTTACTGAATAATACCTCCACATCATAACCACATAGTGACTGAATACCCCCATACTGTTACTGAATAATACCACCACACCATAACCACATAGTCACTGAATAATACCCCCATACCGTTACTGAATAATACCTCCACATCATAACCACATAGTGACTGAATAATACCTCCATACTGTTACTGAATAATACCACCACACCATAACCACATAGTGACTGAATAATACCCCCATACTGTTACTGAATAATACCCCCACACCATAACCACATAGTCACTGAATAATACCCCCATACAGTTACTGACTAATACCACCACACCATAACCACATAGTGATTGAATAATACCCCCATACTGATACTGAATAATACCATCACACCATAACCACATGGTGACTGAATAATACCCCCATACTGTTACTGAATAATACCTCCACACCATAACCACATAGTGACTGAATAATACCTCCATACTGTTACTGACTAATACCTCCACACCATAACCACATAGTGACTGAATAATACCCCCATACTGTTACTGAATAATACCCCATACTGTTACTGAATAATACCACCACACCATAACAACATAGTGACTGAATAATACCCCCATACTGTTACTGAATAATACCATCACACCATAACCACATAGTGACTGAATAATACCTCCATACTGTTACTGAGTAATACCACCAAACCATAACCACATAGTGACTGAATACCCCCATACTGTTACTGAGTAATAGCGCCACAACATAACCACATAGTGACTGAATAATATCCCCATACTGTTACTGAATAATACCACCACACCATAACCACATAGTGACTGAATAATACCCCCATACTGTTACTGAATAATACCTCCACACCATAACCACATAGTGACTGACTAATACCTCCATACTGTTACTGAATAATACCGCCACACCATAACCACATAGTGACTGAATAATACCACCATACTGTTACTGAATAATACCTCCACACCATAGCCACATAGTGACTGAATAATACCCCCATACTGTTACTGAATAATACCACCAAACCATAACCACATAGTGACTGAATACCCCCATACTGTTACTGAGTAATAGCGCCACAACATAACCACATAGTGACTGAATAATATCCCCATACTGTTACTGAATAATACCACCACACCATAACCACATAGTGACTGAATAATACCCCCATACTGTTACTGAATAATACCATCACACCATAACCACATAGTGGCTGAATAATACCCCCATACTGTTACTGAATAATACCACCACACCATAACCACATAGTGACTGAATAATACCCCCATACTGTTACTGAATAATACCCCCATACTGTTACTGAATAATACCCCATACTGTTACTGAATAATACCTCCACACCATAACCACATAGTGACTGACTAATACCCCCATACTGTTACTGAATAATACCTCCACACCATAACCACATAGTGACTGAATAATACCCCCATACTGTTACTGAATAATACCTCCACACCATAACCACATAGTGACTGACTAATACCCCCATACTGTTACTGAATAATACCGCCACATCATAACCACATAGTGACTGAATAATACCCCCATACTGTTTGTTAGGGATCTGCCAGGTACTACGTCTAGGTATACTCCTGGGATTAATCAATCCACACCTGTGGCCAGACCTGTTAGACTGACACCGTCTCCCACCAACCAGGGTGGCAGGCTCAGGAGTGGGAGAGCCTATCGCGGCCTGGTCAGTCGGAGTTAGCTCCGCCCCCTGTCCTTTATTACCTGCCGTGTTCTCTTCCTCAGTGCTTGTAATTCTTCTGAATTCCTGGCCCCACTGCTGCTTGCTCCAGCCTGCTTCTGCCGTGCTTCTGCCTTGCTGCAGTTCCGCTTTACCTGCTTCGCTTTGCCCCTGGCTTGCTTCCTTCTCCGTGCTCACGTTGGTATACTCCACTTCATCCTGGTCCTGACTATTCGTTCACCGCTCCGTTTCCTCGCGGCGTTCCGTGGGCTACTGCCCCTTCCCTTGCGTGTTCCCTGTTTGTTCTCCCGTGCACTTAGACAGCGTAGGGACCGCCGCCCAGTTGTACCCCGTCGCCTAGGGCGGGTCGTTGCAAGTAGGCAGGGACAGGGCGGTGGGTAGATTAGGGCTCACTTTCCCTTCACCTCCTTCCTGCCATTACACTGTTACTGAATAATACCCCCACATCATAACCACATAGTGACTGACTAATACCCCCATACTGTTACTGAATAATTCCTCCACACCATAACCACAGTGACTGACTAATACCCCCATACTGTTACTGACTAATACCTCCACACCATAACCACATAGTGACTGACTAATACCCCCATACAGTTACTGACTAATACCTCCACACCATAACCACATAGTGACTGAATAATACCCCCATACTGTTACTGAATAATACCTCCACACCATAACCACATAGTGACTGAATAATACTCCCATACTGTTACTGAATAATACCTCCACATCATAACCACATAGTGACTGAATAATACCCCCATACTGTTACTGAATAATACCTCCACACCATAACCACATAGTGACTGACTAATACCCCCATACTGTTACTGACTAATACCTCCACACCATAACCACATAGTGACTGACTAATACCCCCATACTGTTACTGAATAATACCTCCACACCATAACCAGATAGTGACTGAATAATACCTCCATACTGTTACTGAATAATACCTCCACATCATAACCACATAGTGACTGAATAATACCACCATACTGTTACTGACTAATACCTCCACATCATAAACACATAGTGACTGAATAATACCACCATACTGTTACTGAATAATACCGCCACACCATAACCAGATACTGAATAATACCTCCATACTGTTACTGAATAATACCTCCACATCATAACCACATAGTGACTGAATAATACCCCCATACTGTTACTGAATAATACCACCACACCATAACCACATAGTGACTGAATAATACCCCCATACTGTTACTGAATAATACCCCCATACTGTTACTGAATAATACCCCATACTGTTACTGAATAATACCACCACACCATAACCACATAGTGACTGAATAATACCTCCATACTGTTACTGAATAATACCTTCACATCATAACCACATAGTGACTGAATAATACACCCCATACTGTTACTGAATAATACCTCCACACCATAACCACATAGTGACTGACTAATACCCCCATACTGTTACTGAATAATACCTCCACACCATAACCACATAGTGACTGAATAATACACCCATACTGTTACTGAATAATACCACCACATCATAACCACATAGTGACTGAATAATACCCCCATACTGTTACTGAATAATACCTCCACACCATAACCACATAGTGACTGAATACCCCCATACTGTTACTGAATAATACCCCCACATCATAACCACATAGTGACTGACTAATACCCCCATACTGTTACTGAATAATACCGCCACACCATAACCAGATAGTGACTGAATAATACCTCCATACTGTTACTGAATAATACCTCCACATCATAACCACATAGTGACTGAATAATACCACCATACTGTTACTGAATAATACCTCCACACCATAACCACATAGTGACTGAATAATACCCCCATAGTGTTACTGAATAATACCTCCACACCATAACCACATAGTGACTGACTAATACCCCCATACTGTTACTGAGTAATACCACCACACCATAACCACATAGTGACTGAATAATACACCCATACTGTTACTGAATAATACCTCCACACCATAACCACATAGTGACTGAATAATACCCCCATACTGTTACTGAATAATACCACCACACCATAACCACAGAGTGACTGAATAATACCACCATACTGTTACTGAATAATACCTCCACACCATAACCACATAGTGACTGAATAATACCTCCATACTGTTACTGAATAATACTGCCACACCATAACCACATAGTGACTGAATACGCCCATACTGTTACTGAATAATACCTCCACACCATAACCACATAGTGACAGACTAATACCACCATACAGTTACTGAATAATACCACCACACCATAACCACATAGTGACTGACTAATACCCCATACGGTTACTGAATAATACCTCCACATCATAACCACATAGTGACTGAATAATACCCCCATACCGTTACTGAATAATACCTCCACATCATAACCACATAGTGACTGCCTAATACCCCCATACTGTTACTGAATAATACCTCCACACCATAACCACATAGTGACTGAATACCCCCATACTGTTACTGACTAATACCCCCACACCATAACCACATAGTGACTGACTAATACCCCCATACTGTTACTGAATAATACCACCACACCATAACCACATAGTGACTGAATAATACCACCATACTGTTACTGAATAATACCTCCACACCATGACCATATAGTGACTGAATAATACCCCCATACTGTTACTGAATAATACCTCCACACCATAACCACATAGTGACTGAATAATACCCCCATACTGTTACTGAATAATACCTCCACACCATAACCATATAGTGACTGACTAATACCCCCATACTGTTACTGAATAATACCTCCACACCATAACCACATAGTGACTGACTAATACCCCCATACTGTTACTGAATAATACCACCACACCATAACCACATAGTGACTGAATAATACCCCCATACTGTTACTGACTAATACCTCCACACCATAACCACATAGTGACTGAATAATACCCCCATACTGTTACTGAATAATACCTCCACACCATAACCACATAGTGACTGAATAATACCACCATACTGTTACTGAATAATACCCCCACACCATAACCACATAGTCACTGAATAATACCCCCATACTGTTACTGAATAATACCTCCACACCATAACCACATAGTGACTGAATAATACCACCATACTGTTACTGACTAATACCTCCACACCATAACCACATAGTGACTGAATAATACCCCCATACTGTTACTGAATAATACCTCCACACCATAACCACATAGTGACTGAATAATACCCCCATACTGTTACTGAATAATACCATCACACCATAACCACATAGTCACTGAATAATACCCCCATACTGTTACTGAATAATACCACCATACCATAACCACAGTGACTGAATAATACCCCCATACTGTTACTGAATAATACCTCCACGTACCGATTCATCCAAGATACAGAAATGTCCTGAGAATTGCCATCTGGATGCAGAGAGAGTTGGTACATCTACAATTCACATCTCTGCCCTTCGGGACATCGTCGGCCCCCTACTTTTTCACCAAGGTCACGGTGGCAGTAGTAGCCCGTTTCAGGGCGAAAGGTATTTCCATAATACCCTATCTGGACGACTGGCTGATAAAAGCCAATTCAGAGGCAGCCGTCAATACTCATATACAAATCGTGCTGTCAGAGATTCAAGCATTGGGATGGCTCATCAATGGGGGAAAATTCCACATTCAGCCATCGCAAGAAAAACAGTTCCTGGGATTTCTCTTGAATACTCAACAAATGATGATCTACCTTCCATCAGAAAGACGGTGTCGTATAGAGGAGGCCGCACGGCATCTCAGTTAGATCAGACCAGTAACAATTCGTCTGATGATGAAAGTTCTGGGTCTGATGACATCGGCCGGCGAGGCTATCGAGTGGGCGAAATGGCACATGCGACATCTACAGCAGGAAATCCTGCTTTGGAACCGAGACATAAAAACTCTGGACAATACAGTGATTATTTCCAGAGACACAAGAGACCCCCTAAGGTGGTTTAGTCTAAAGAACGGCAGATCCTTTGCCCCCCAGTCGTGGGTCGACATATCGACAGACGCGTCCAACTCAGGTTGGGGAGCTCATACGGCAGGACAAATGGTGAAGGGCACCTGGTCTCCGACCGAGAGATGTCTATCCTTAAATCGCAGAGAGATGCGAGCAGTCATGAGAGCCCTTACGTATTTTCACCAAGCCGTCCAGGGGAAAGCGATCAGAGTTCGCTCCGACAATGCGACCACAATCTCATACTTGAACCACCAGGGAGGCACCCGATCCATAGCCCTTCTTATAGAAGTGGCACCGATCCTATCGTGAGCGGAAGTTTATGCTCAACAGCTGATAGCTGTGCATATAAAAGGGACCCTCAACATTATAGCAGGCAGGCTGAGCCGCGACCTTCCGCTACCAGGAGAATGGTCTCTAAACCAACAAGTCTACTATCAGATAGTGGAATCCTGGGGTTAGCCACAAGTGGACCTGATGGCCACATGAAAGAATGCGAAGGTGGACCTATTTTGCTCCCTGTTCAGGGCAGACAAGCCGTGGGTCATAAACTCTCGATCCATACCATGGAAGTTCCACCTGGCATACATATTCCCGCCTATCCCGATGATCCCAAAGGTCTTACAGAGGATCAAACGGGAACAAGTCTCGACAATTGCCATCTGCCCTTTCTGGCCAAAAAGAGCATGGTTCTCCCAACTCATGTCAATGAGCAAAGGAGTCTTCTGGGCTCTGCATTAGATTCCATCCCTTGTGACACAAGGCAATCGCTATTGTCCGCATCTAAACCGTCTCCAGTTGACAGCATGGAGTTAAACCGCTCCCTTTTAGCCAAATCAGGACTGTCAGGCTGGGTTCACACGACCATGTTACGTCCGTAATGTACGGAACGTATTTCGGCCGGAAGACCCGGACCGAACACAGTGCAGGGAGCCGGGCTCCTAGCATCATAGTGATGCCTCTCTGCAGGACAACTGTCCCGTACTGTAATCATGTTTTCAGTACGGGACAGTAGTTCCACGCAGAGGCAGGGACTCCTAGCATCGTACATCACTATGATGCTAGGAGCCCGGCTCCCTGCACTGTGTTCGGTCCAGGTCTTCCGGCCGAAATACGTTCCATACATTACGGACGTAACATGGTCGTATGAACCCAGCCTTAGAGACAGTCATCAACACCCTCTTACAATCTAGAGGGGTTGCGACCAACAAGACCTATGGCAGGATTAGGTTGGCATTTCTCAGATGGTGCAAAGACCCTCAACTTTCCTCCTCCTCCCCATCCATCCAGAACATACTGGATTTCCTACAGGAGGGTTTTGACAGAGGGCTCAAGCCAGGCACAATTAAGGTACAAATATCTGCACAATCAGCCTTCTTAGGCAAGAAACTATCATCTGAACCCCTCATTCAGAGATTCGTAAAGGCAGTCCAGAAGATCAGACCAACTGTGACTGATCCAGTCCCTAAGTGGGAATTATGTGTGGTGCTCAATCACCTCTGTTAAAACCCCTTTGAGCCCTTGGAGTCGGTGACATTGAAATATCTATCGCTAAAAGTCTGTTTTCTAGTAGCTATAACAACAGCCAAGAGGGTCAGTGACATACAGGCTCTTGGATCGGCGGAACCTTATCTACTTTTTCTTCAGGACGTGTTCTGATGAGGACATTACCTTATTTCACCACAAAGGTGCCTTCATTTCAAAGCATTACCCAACAGATTGAGTTACCCGTGTTCTGTCCAAAGCCATCATCAGAAGAAGAATGGAAACTGCTCTCATTGGATGCCGGTAGAGCCTTAAAAACATATATTCATCGAACCAAAGAGTTTAGAAAATCCGAAAATCTTTTTCTATCATTTCAAGGCCAAAATATGGGGCCAAAAATCATCTACGTCATCCCTGTCCAGAAGAGTAAGGGAGGTGATTAATATCTGCTACACGCGGGCTGGTTTACAGACTCCACAGAGCCTCAGAGCTCACTCTACTAGAGCCGTGTCCACGTCATGGGCAGAGAGAAGCGGCATTCCAATCCATCATATTTGCAAAACAGCCTTGTGGACATCTCCACATACGTTTGTAAAACATTATAAGCCGGACATAAGGAAAGATGGAGAAACGGCTTTTGGTCGAGCGCTCATTTTGTCCGCAATTCAAGAAGACCCACCCTAAAATGGTTACGTGCCACATCCCCATGGGTGCTGCTGCGGAGGATGTCAAGGAAAGAGAATTTACGGTAAGTAGAAATGACACCATACTGTTAATGAATAATGCCACCACACCATGGCCACATAATATCTGAATAATGCTATAGCACAAACATCTTTGGCTCCTCGATTATTCAGCAGCCCCCGATTATTCCAACCCTCTAGAAACTCGCCATCCATAGTGCCCAAGAGGGTAATAATGCCCCACTTGGTGCCCCACACAGTAATAGTTCCCCCTTGTTTTGGTCCACACAGTAATAGTGCCCCCCCCCAAACAGCAATAGTGCCACGTTTAGGCCCCACGCAGTAATAGTGCTACTCTTAGTGCCCCACACAGTATCAGTGCCACGTTTAGGCCCCACGCAGTAATAGTGCTACTCTTAGTGTCCCACACAGTATCAGTGCCACCCACATGGTAATATGGTCCCTTTTAGGCCTCGTAAGTTATAGTTTCCCCCACAGTAGTAGAAATTCTGTGGTTCTTCGACACTTCCTTCAGCATCTTGTAATCTACTGAGACGGCCTAGATCTGTTGCACCCGATTTAAAGTCAAGGAAACGTTAAAGCTCGGATTTGTTTGTTCAATCAATTATTGTTAAGCCTTTTATATTTATATACTGTTTGAATAAAGTATTGACATGTCCACATATATATGAAAAAAAAATTGGGGTGTTTTCACCTAGCTTTATATGACAATAGTACATCCAACCTGTACTTGTGTGGCTACCTGCGGATGTAACACCCCCTCCCCTTACACAGTAGACTGTGTAGCGCTCACTGTGACTCAGCAGAAGTCACTTTCTATATAAACCGGCATCTCAAATCCACTAATCAGAAGAGGAATGTGTTCCAGGAAAGCTCCAAGAGAAGAGAAATCCACCGCAACAAGTAAGAACTGACCCCTTTGCGCCACTTTACTGGCGGCTTTGCACATATTTCCGGTATCTTTCGTAATATTACTTTCTATTTTCTTGCATTTCTTATTACTCATTCAATTTAAACACTGACCGGCTAAGTGTGATTTTCTATCTGGTATTTAACTTGAATACTGCAATACCAGACACAGCCTATAGACAAGAGTGGCGCTGTTTCTGTATAAAAGCAGTTTAGTCAGCGTGTTTAGTCTGAAGGATAAGTCACTTACTTCTAGAGTTCAGCTCATTACATAACCAGCTTCGTTATTCTGCTTCCCGTTGCAGCTAGTTTTCTTTACGTCTTGCTCCGCCTCCAATTTGCGACTCGCATCTTATTCGGCTAAAAGGGTGCCATAAAGCAATCTACTCTAAACTAAATACAGACAATGACATAAAAAGAGGCAGCTAGGGACACTTGAAAAACTGACTGCAACCGGGATCAGGGAATTGGTGCTGCTACAGAAATAGTAGAGCCCTAAAAGTTGAGCTCTGCCAAATGGGTTATCCAAGATTAGTAAAAAGGGTTGCTTTATTTTCCAGTTACAGTGCCACGTCTGTCTTTTGGTTGTATTTGGTATTGCAGCTCAATACCATCCACTTCAATAGTGATGATCTGCAATACCAGACAAAACCAATAAACAAGAGTGGCGCTGTTTCTGAAAAAAAGAAGAAAAGCAGACCCTTTTTTTCATCTTAATTGTTTACAAAAATTTCCATGTCTTGACTTTGTCAACAATGTCTTTTTATTTTCTTAGTGTCTGGATATACACTGAGCTACTTCCCAGTTAGAGGTAAGTGCCGCTTCACTACTTCATGATCATATACAGGATTGACAAACATAGAAGTGGAAGGCATCGCCTCATAATATTGCGTCTTATTCATCAGGCTACAGCAACCTCTTCCCATATAGCAGCAGGGGTTGTATAAGATTAGAAATAAGGGTCTGCTTCACTAGGCAGCCGTACAACGCTGGAAGCCTCTCCTGCAAAGCTATGACTGCAGCTCTGGAGTATAATACAGGATGTAACTCAGGATCAGTGCAGGATAAGTAATGTAAGTACACAGTGACCCCACCAGCAGAATAGTGAGTGCAGCTCTGGAGTATAATATAGGATGTAACTCAGGATCAGTACAGGATAAGTAATGTAATGTATGTACACAGTGACTCCACCAGCAGAATAGTGAGTGCAGCTCTGGAGTATAATACAGGATGTAACTCAGGATCAGTACAGGATAAGTAATGTAATGTATGTACACAGTGACTCCACCAGCAGAATAGTGAGTGCAGCTCTGGAGTATAATACAGGATATAACTCAGGATCAGCACAGGATAAGTAATGTAATGTATGTACACAGTGACTCCACCAGCAGAATAGTGAGCGCAGCTCTGGAGTATAATACAGGATGTAACTCAGGATCAGTACAGGATAAGTGATGTAATGTATGTACACAGTGACTCCACCAGCAGAATAGTGACTGCAGCTCTGGAGTATAATACAGGATGTAACTCAGGATCAGTACAGGATAAGTGATGTAATGTATGTACACAGTGACTCCACCAGCAGAGTAGTGAGTGCAGCTCTGGGGTATAATACAGGATGTAACTCAGGATCAGTACAGGATAAGTAATGTAATGTATGTACACAGTGACTCCACCAGCAGAGTAGTGAGTGCAGCTCTGGGGTATAATACAGGATGTAACTCAGGATCAGTGCAGGATAAGTGATGTAATGTATGTACACAGTGACTCCACCAGCAGAATAGTGAGTGCAGCTCTGGAGTATAATACAGGATGTAACTCAGGATCAGTACAGGATAAGTAATGTCATGTATGTACACAGTGACCACCAGCAGAATAGTGAGTGCAGCTCTGGAGTATAATACAGGTTGTAACTCAGGATCAGTACAGGATAAGTAATGTATGTACACAGTGACTCCACCAGCAGAATAGTGAGTGCAGCTCTGGAGTATAATACAGGATGTAACTCAGGATCAGTACAGGATAAGTAATGTAATGTATGTACACAGTGACTCCACCAGCAGAATAGTGAGTGCAGCTCTGGAGTATAATACAGGATGTAACTCAGGATCAGTACAGGATAAGTAATGTATGTACACAGTGACTCCACCAGCAGAATAGTGAGTGCAGCTCTGGAGTATAATACAGGATGTAACTCAGGATCAGTACAGGATAAGTAATGTAATGTATGTACACAGTGACTCCACCAGCAGAATAGTGAGTGCAGCTCTGGAGTATAATACAGGATGTAACTCAGGATCAGTACAGGATAAGTAATGTATGTGCACAGTGACTCCACCAGCAGAATAGTGAGTGCAGCTCTGGAGTATAATACAGGATATAACTCAGGATCAGTACAGGATAAGTAATGTAATGTATGTACACAGTGACTCCACCAGCAGAATAGTGAGTGCAGCTCTGGAGTATAATACAGGATGTAACTCAGGATCAGTACAGGATAAGTAATGTATGTGCACAGTGACTCCACCAGCAGAATAGTGAGTGCAGCTCTGGAGTATAATACAGGATGTAACTCAGGATCAGTACAGGATAAGTAATGTATGTGCACAGTGACTCCACCAGCAGAATAGTGAGTGCAGCTCTGGAGTATAATACAGGATGTAACTCAGGATCAGTACAGGATAAGTAATGTATGTACACAGTGACTCCACCAGCAGAATAGTGAGTGCAGCTCTGGAGTATAATACAGGATATAACTCAGGATCAGTACAGGATAAGTAATGTATGTACACAGTTACTAGACTTTCATGTAGATTATATCCATATATAAACTGTAACATGGTGTTCATAGGAGAATATACAGTGTAAACAGTGACATTTTGTTCAAGGTGGAGCTTTTCTTTAAATGTACAAGTTTTACACTTATATTTGTCTGTCCAGCTTGTAAACCGTGGGTAGGCAACCTTTTTTGTATGTCGTGCCAGAAAAAAAATCACTGATGAAGTACTCAGTGTGCCATGCAAATATAAAAGTCATATAAGACAAACTGTTACCACATATTTTACATAAAACAATTACCGTAGTTAATTAATCTTATATTTCAGTGTTACCCTTGTTTATGACTATCTTTGGAAAGATGATCTATCTGTAGTGCGTACATGGCTACTGAACTACAGCTGGTGGGGTGCACATAGGAGAGACCGTGGCTACTGAACACCAGATAAGGGGCACTGCACACAGGAGAGACTGTGGCTACTGAACACCAGATAGGGGGCGCTGTACACAGGAGAGACTGTGGCTACTGAACTACAGCTGGTGGGGTGCACATAGGAGAGACCGTGGCTACTGAACACCAGATAAGGGGCACTGCACACAGGAGAGACTGTGGCTACTGAACACCAGATAGGGGGCACTGTACACAGGAGAGACCATGGCTACTGAACACCAGATGGGGGGTGCTGTACACAGGAGAGACTGTGGCTACTGAACTACAGCTGGTGGGGCGCTGTACACAGGACACACCATGCCTACTGATCACCAGATAGGGGGCACTGTACACAGGAGAGACTGTGGCTACTGAGCACCACATAGGGGGCGCTGCACACAGGAGAGACTGTGGCTACTGAACACCAGATAGGGGGCACTGTACACAGGAGAGACCATGGCTATTGAACACCTGATAGGGGGTGCTGTACACAGGAGAGACTGTGGCTACTGAACTACAGCTGGTGGGGCGCTGTACGCAGGACACACCATGCCTACTGAACACCAGATAGGGGGTGCTGTACACAGGAGAGACTGTGGCTACTGAACACCAGATGGGGGGTGCTGTACACAGGAGAGACTGTGGCTACTGAACACCAGATAGGGGGCGCTGTACAGAGGAGAGACTGTGGCTACTGAACACCAGCTTGGGGGGATGCACATAGAGAGAACTGACAACTTTTGCTAACTTTTTCTCCTACAAAGCGGTTACTGTACGGCGTCCTTGCGGTGCTGATCACTAGGAGAGAGCAGCGCTTCATTATGCCCTTGGCAACACTGAACACCAGGAGAGAGAGCGGTGCCGCATTGTGTGCTTGCCACGTGTTCAGCAGCGGCAAACAAAATGAAGTACTGCTCTCCCTCCTGGTGATCAGAGCTGCCAAGTGCCGCCAAGCGCTTTATAAAGGGGCGCTTCCTCTCCCGGTGTGCAGTGCCCTTAAGCACATAACGGCTCTGGACACTAAGAGAGGGAAGTGTGCTAGTAAACCATGCCCCAAGTGGCTGAGGTTGCTGACCCCTGTTATAAACTATGTTCAACTACCCTATTAGGGCATTTTGAGTTAAAAGAGGGGGTGGGGGTCCTTTATTCAAAACCTCCATTAATTAACCTAAGCAGAGAGCGGCTACAAAGATCGTCTCTCACTATGGAGCACCCAGCATGTCCTGCATTAGATGGACAGCCCTGTGATTTTAATGAGCACCATGTAATTCTTCATTACACCTGTGGTGGTGCTGTATAAGAATTGAGCACTTTCTTGGAGATTACAACTGATCGCCCGGGATTGTAAAAAAGTAGACAAAATGTCCTCACTAGTGGAATACTTATTTTTTTTCTAGCAAGGGCTGAGCCCATCAGACTGTTACTATCTGACCAGGGGGCTTCATGGACTGAGGATGAAGTGCAGATTGCAGACTGGTTCTCTGGAAAAAGTGACCTAAAGAAGAAAGCGGTGAGATGCTTCCCATGACCTGTCAAGCTGTTTATTTTCTGTGTCATAATGTAATTCTTGAGACTGTGTCAGTAAAGTTTATTGAAGAGAAGATATAATGCAGCATCCTCAGGAGTGTCGGTGTTGCTGGATTATTGGAACTTCCAGACTATCGGAATTAGCACATACATAAACATATAAATACATTTACATAAGAATGCATATCTATCTAGAGAGAAAGAGGGCAATGTGTTATGTATAAGTACTTTACATACATATATATAGGCCACATAGCGAGGCCTATATTACGGTTATGGGTCTGCCCTACTATGGCACTAACCCTGACCCTGTGTGGCTCTCTGTGGAGAAACCTAGATTGGATCTAGGCTGAAAGGGGTATACCAGTTAGAGCACGTGCCGGGCTCGCCACCGATTGCCAAAACAAATTGGCAGAGGCCTCATCGGCATGGTCTCTGAACAGCACTCTCCTAAATTATAAAAGTAGGTCTGCCCTACTACGGCACTAACCCTGACCCTGTGTGGCTCTCCGTGGAGAAACCTAGATTGGATCTAGGCTGAAAGGGGTATACCAGTCAGAGCACGTGCCGGGCTCGCCACCGATTACCAAAACAAATTGGCGGAGGCCCCATCGGCATTGTCTTTGCACGGCACTCTCCTAAATTATAACAGAAATGTAATTTTCTGGCGCACAGACAGCACTAGATGGTCACCTCTTAATAATTTAGTTGTATAAACTGCCAGTGTTAGTGAATCTTCCCCGGGAAATCTATCTTCAATAAGCTCCCCCTAGTGGTGGTTGCAAACAGCCGGAATTGTATTATTTTAATCCATTACTATATTTTGAGCGCTGTGTCCGAATATGAAGCTCCAACCCTTATGAATATATAATACGAAATCAATCTCCACAGAACTTTGGACCAATTAAAAAAACGCTATAGGAAGTGGTCCTGGATATTGCGTGGGGTACGGGCATGTCTGATGGTTATTTCTATTGTACCCGCCTTCCCTCAACTTTTCAGTTTATTTATCAATGCTCAATATGTTGTGCAGGTTTTTGGTCAACTTCCTCGATTTCAACATGGAGACTTTGATCTGTATCAGAGCAACACCATCCTGAGATACCTGGGCCGCGTACACGGTGGGTCTCCATATACATTGTATACAGTAATGTTGTAGTTAGAGTTTTTGTTAAATGTTCCTGCACTTGATTCGACCTAACACGCTCTTATTATTCACTAAGGAATCAACGGCAGCAACAATCAGGAGAGCGCACTTATCGACATGGTGAACGACGGCGTGGAGGACTTGAGGCAGAAATACGGTCGTCTGTATTTCTTTGACTATGTATGTGTTTTGTGCTAAATCTCTATTTAGTCTAAGAAAGCTTAAAGGGAATCTCCGATCTCATGATAAAATTATAAAGATGATGGGGTATATGGAGTAATATTACCTGGTACACTCCAGTTGCCCCCCTATGCCGTGAATGGTTAAGGGTCCCTTCTGTGTTGTCTCAAAATGTCCACAGCGCTTCTCAGACTGAGTCTAAGACACGCCCTCTGTTCACGGATTGGACAGAACTGCTCATGTGAGCATCTCTCGCCAATCCGAGAACAGTGGGAGTGTCCTATTTTGGCACAGCACAGAGTGGGACCTAAAACAGCAGATCCACGGCAGAGGGGCCGAACTGGAGGGCACCAGGTAATATTTCTCCATATAACCCATCTGTAACAACTGGCCGGTATGTGGATTTACTGGAGCACTCAGCCGTAACGGAGCAGCTGATATGATCAACAGAGTCAGTAATGATAAAGTACCTGGAAGGTCAGAAGTGGGTATATGCCAAACAGTCAGGGGGGAAGCGGCCTGTGCAGGATAATGAAGTGTGGCTAGGACTCCGGACCGGAGTAGTGAAGTCGTCTCGGACACTGGACTTGGCTAGGACAGCAGGCTGGAGTAGTGCAGTCATCTCAGACACTGGGTTTGGCACGGTCACATATGGTGAAGTCGTCTCGGACACTCGACGTAGGCACTAGATCTAGACACAGATACTGAATAAGGAAACGGGATTCGGGATACAGGGTTCAGGATACAGCTAAGGAACCATTTGCAAGACAAACATAGGAAAGGCACAACATTGCTCAGGCACTGGGGAATAGGGCAGGCCAAATTATGTATCCCAGCGTGCACTGGGATAGGCTAGGGAAACTTTTAGTGGTGTGCGCCGGCCATTTAAGAGATCAACAGAGCGTATGCGCACCCTACGGGAGTGGGGACCAGGAAGAAACACACCAGCGTCCCCGTGGCGGAGGGAGATGCCTGCATTGAGGTGAAAGACGCTTGCAGCCACCAGGGGAAGTAGGCCGTTAGCGGCCATTAGCGTTACACCATCATATTTAAAATGTTGTCCCGAGACCGAAGGGTCGCTTTAAGAAACGTAAACTCCACCCCTGTTTTCAGGAACACCTCCAAAATTACCAGAAGCCCCCTCTTAATGCAAATTAGCACAAATCCCACCCCTTTATGGTCCAGTTCGTGGGACAGTCCTGCGGAAATCAGAACTGTTGGCAAGTAAGCCGACATCAGCAATGACTGGAAACATGCAGTAGTTGGCGCTATAGATTCTTTTAATTCTTTTTTTTTGTACTAGAGCTCCACAATGGCTTTTGTTTGTGCAACCTGTGCCATCACACTTTTAACCCTAGAGGAAAACATCGAGGTCGCACGGTGGTCTTGTGAGCAAATGTTGAAAAAATGGAGAAGTAAAATATTCCACTTATTGCACTGGCTACTAAACTAACACTTGATACTGCGGGAGACTAGATAGGCAGGATGCAGCACTGACAATAGCAGAATGGAGAATTCATATAAACTTCTTGGTTTCACTGTTTGATGGGGATAATTTTGTATGCAGCTACCGTTGTCACATTGTCACTTGCTGGTTGTCACGGCGGGGGTGCGGACCCACAGGGCTGTACCGCCGTAGCGGGATAGCAGCTGGCCAAACAGGGTACAAAGTCAATGTCTATAGTTTGGATAATGTACCCGTGGCAATTCAGACAGTAGCGATGGTTTAGGCTCGGAGGGAACTCTGGTAGCAGACAGACAACAGGTGCGATGAAACACAGCGGGTGTAATAGGCAACACAACACGACTCCAACTCTGTACAGCACAGGAACACGGTAGCACGGGATACTGGATACACGTAGCAGGAACGTGAACACTGGAACTGGAAAACACCACTCAAGGCACCATTTGTAAAGACTAACACGGGTATACAACAACAACGCTCAGGCAATGAAGGAGGGGGCAGGGCTCTTCTTATAGTCCAGGGTCATCATGGGCTAATTTGGTATCAAATTCAGGTGCGTGTGAATTGAAAATTACCTACGGGACACAGCAGAGTGAAGCGGAAGTGATCGCTGTCGTCTCTTGAGGAGGAAATGCGGGCCAGCGCTCACTGATCCATGGCTGCGGCCGTCAGGAGGCGAGTAATCCCGGCGGTCCGCGGCCATGTGTGTTACACTGGTGTTTTTCCTCTCGGGGACTGTGTCAAGCTCTGGAACTCTTTTAGAGTCCCATACAGACAATTGAATATGAAAATTGTAATTGTGTTACTATATGTATAGAAAAAAAACACATTCAACTTCCTGTCATTTTTGAACATGCAAATTAGAGCATCCTTTTTTTTTTTTTTTTTTTCAGGAGACCGGCAAAGAGAAATATATAAATGATCTGCCCAATCAGCTGTCGGCATTCGAGAAGATACTTTCTAAAAATTCCAATGGAACCAAATTTGTGGTTGGAGATAAGGTAAGATAAAAATAAATTGAAAGTGTGATGAACTGTGCCTGTCCTAGTAAGGAGCCATAACTGGCGCCAAGGGTTTAGTGAAGGGATAGGTATAACATGGGAAATTATCTGGGTAAGGAGAAGTAAACAATGGTGTCCAACACTTGGCTGGTGAGACCGAATAGTCTTGGGGGTATAGTTTGAAGAACAACAAGGGGCGGACTGGCTGGGATTTTAGGCTCAGTGATTGGGAGTTCTTTCTGGGGGTAGTATAAAGAAATTTTTATAAGGGGGAGTTTTCTAATTTCGAATTAAACTTTAGTGGTTCATGGGCCACTATGAGGAAGCCACGGGCATTTGCTTGCCAGTGGGACGTAGCTTGGGCGGTATGTCCCCAATTCGGGCAGCCCTGGGTAGTCACAAAGATTGATCGTAGGTACCATTGGCTTCCCAGGTGGCTAACTGGTTCTGGGCAGTCACAGCTGACCGTTGAGGCAAGTGTGCTCTACTGCGCTAGTGAAGATACCCTGGCATGCATGCCCTGGCTTGTACGGGAGATGTAGCTCGGGATTGAGATTAATGATAATAATTTTTCTTGTTTCAGATTTCTTACGCTGACTACAACCTGTTGGACATTCTTCATTGTCATCTTGACCTTGACCCAAAATGTTTGACCTCATTCCCTCTGCTCTCTGCCTATGTGGAACGCCTTGCCTCCCGGCCAAAACTCAGCCAGTACTTGAAATCTGAGAAGCGCAATAAGCGACCCATCACTCCAAAACACAAATGAGCCTCAATTATTTCGAACATGCACTCCTTTCATTTCTATTGTAACGTAGATGGATAAAATAAAATTTTATATGTGTTTCCAAGTCGATGCAGAATCGTCACACGTGCACTTATTTCAAAGTTCAATCTTTATAAAAAACACCTTGATATGCCTTAATGGGGACTTTACGGGAATAAAATATAGATGACCTCTTCTCAGAGGCATAGCTAGGGGTTTAGCACACGGGGGGGGGGGGGGGGCGAAACATATCTGAGTGGGCCCCAACCCAGTAGACCACCCAATGCATTTTTACAACTGCAGAGGTGCAAACTAATCATAGTGGTTATCATGGTGAATAATACCAGGTCAGCGCAGTGGCGGATTAAGTAGACCATAGGCCCTGGGCGGTTCCCCCAAGCTTGGGCTCCCCCCTCTCCGCCACCGCCCTGCCACGTCGTGTCTATATTAAACACCAACTTTCTGTGGAAGTATTAGCAAAACGATTCACTTGTCAAAGGGCTGTGTCCCTACATACGGACAGTGTCCAACCATCGCTGACAGTATCACACTGTGCAGGGACACATATTCCTGACAATGGAAATGGACCGACGACCGCGAGAATGTGGCCATCAGCCGCCCTGCATGTGTTTTTTGGGCGGCCATGGGCCCCCTGGGAGCCTTGGGCCCCGGGCAGCCGCCCGAACCGCTCATATGAGGATCCGCCACTGGGTCTGTGTACAGAGATGATGAGGGTTATATACATGGATGATGGCTGCTCCAGCTATAATCCCCATATATAATCCCCATCATTCCTGTATATATCAACCATCATCCCTGTATATAACGCCATAACCTCCATCATCCCTGTATATAACGAAACAACTCCAATTTTTGCTCATCTTTTTTGTTGCCTGCTTTTAATCATGCTCAAACTCTATGTCTACCTATACTCTTGAGCCCAAAACTGTACACAATATTCCATATATGTTCTGACTATTTGTTCTCATCACGTGCACGTTCAGATTTGCTTTTGCAGCAGCTGCCTGACACTGGTTGCTACAGCTAAATAGTATAACAAAAGAGTCTGCTTTTGGCATACATTTGGCCAGTATATGTTGGGATACCAGTGCTTCAACTGTATTAAAAAGCAAAGTTTAACTCAATATATATATATATGTTAAATCACACATTTTGAGTCGGATTATAGGAAAAAGCCTAACAGTGGGTTAGAGATTAAGCACACATTGAGTGGGCATTATTGGCAGTCATGTGCATGAACCGCACTGACGCGAACCCAAAAAAAACAAATTCCACAGTCAGTTGGGCCTCATGTGACATTTCTTTAGACTATTTTTTAGTTATAAGTAACATAAAAAGAAGTAAATAGTAATACGAACAAACAGTCCAGTGTGAGATTGTATACATCCGAGAAATCCCCGATCCCACCCCTAAGCAACAATATGCTGTTAATCGAACCAAGGATTATTAACTTAGGTCACAGATTGCTCCAACTATTGGCAATGGCTACTCAAAAACAACCAATATACGGCCCACTGGATGGAAGTGAATGTTAAAGGAGACATCAAGAAACAAACACACACTCATTCAACCAGCATAAGGCAGAGGCAGGAGCCCCAATTCTCTTCGGTTTAACCAGGGTGTTGACACCCGGCTCCTGATGTAACGGCCGGGATCAGAGAAAACTCTGATCTGGGCCGATACGAGGTCAAGAGGGACTCCCTCAGTCTTCCTATTATAGCGATGCCATCACGGGTTGCCGATGGGTACAATGGCAACCAGGATTCCAACAAAATGGCATGACCTGACAGGCTGCCTGTCAATGTACTGACTGTACTGATATGTACTACGTATTATAAAAACATTATATATGTGATTAAATAATCACAGCGTTTAAGTCCCCTAGTGGCAATTAAAGTTTAATTAAGTTTAGTAAAAAAATAATAATAATAATTCGCCCCCTTAAAATAAACCCCTTTTTTGGTAAAAATAAATAGGGTAAACCATAAAAAAAACATATAGGGGACTGTCGCAATTATATTTCCTTTTTATACACCCCCCCCCAAAAAAAAACTTAAAAAACATTTTCAATAAATTATTTGTATTCCAAAATGGTACCAATAAAAACTGCTACTCAAGACACTACTACTATTCAAGCTACTACTACTGCTGCTACTACTACTACTGCTACTACTACTACTACTACTCAAGACACTACTACAACTCAAGACACTACTACAACTCAAGACACTACTACTATTCAAGCTACTACTACTACTACTACTACTACTACTACTAAAGATACTACTACTACTACTCAAGACACTACTACTACTACTACTACTATTACTACTACTACTACTACTCAAGACACTACTACAACTCAAGACACTACTACTACTCAAGACACTACTACTACTCAAGCTACTACTACTACTACTACTAAAGATACTACTACTACTACTACTCAAGACACTACTACTACTACTACTACTACTACTCAAGACACTACTACAACTCAAGACACTACTACTACTCAAGACACTACTACTACTCAAGACACTACTACAACTCAAGACACTACTACAACTCAAGACACTACTACTATTCAAGCTACTACTACTACTACTACTACTACTACTACTACTAAAGATACTACTACTACTACTCAAGACACTACTACTACTACTACTACTATTACTACTACTACTACTACTCAAGACACTACTACAACTCAAGACACTACTACTACTCAAGACACTACTACTATTCAAGCTACTACTACTACTACTACTAAAGATACTACTACTACTACTACTCAAGACACTACTACTACTACTACTACTACTACTCAAGACACTACTACAACTCAAGACACTACTACTACTCAAGACACTACTACTACTCAAGACACTACTACTACTCAAGCTACTACTACTACTACTACTACTATTGAAGATACTACTACTGAAGATACTACTACTACTACTACTACTCAAGACACTACTACAACTCAAGACACTACTACTACTCAAGACACTACTACTACTCAAGACACTACTACTACTCAAGACACTACTACTACTACTACTACTACTAAAGATATTACTACTACTACTACTCAAGACACTACTACTACTACTACTACTACTACTACTCCTCAAGACACTACTACAACTCAAGACACTACTACTACTCAAGACACTACTACTACTCAAGACACTACTACTACTCAAGACACTACTACTACTCAAGCTACTACTACTACTACTGCAGATACTACTACTACTACTCAAGACACTACTACTACTCAAGACACTACTACTACTCAAGCTACTACTACTACTACTACTACTGAAGATACTACTACTGAAGATACTACTACGGTACTACTCAAGACACTACTACAACTCAAGACACTACTACTACTCAAGACACTACTACTACTCAAGACACTACTACTATTCAAGCTACTACTACTACTACTACTACTACTAAAGATACTACTACTACTACTCCTCAAGACACTACTACTACTACTACTCAAGACACTACTACAACTCAAGACACTACTACTACTCAAGACACTACTACTACTCAAGCTACTACTACTACTACTACTACTACTACTGAAGATACTACTACTGAAGATACTACTACTACTACTCAAGACACTACTACTACTCAAGACACTACTACTACTCAAGACACTACTACTACTCAAGACACTACTACTACTACTACTACTACTACTACTACTACTACTCAAGACACTACTACTACTCAAGACACTACTACTACTCAAGACACTACTACTACTCAAGACACTACTACTACTACTACTACTACTCAAGACACTACTACTACTCAAGACACTACTACTACTCAAGACACTACTACTACTCAAGACACTACTACTACTACTACTACTCCTGAAGATACTACTACTCAAGATACTACTACTACTACTACTACTACTCCTGAAGATACTACTACTCAAGATACTACTACTACTATTCAAGACACTACTACTACTACTCAAGATACTACTACTACTCCTCAAGATACTACTACTACTACTACTAAAGATACTACTACTACTATTCAAGACACTACTACTACTACTACTACTACTACTCAAGATACTACTACTACTCAAGATACTACTACTACTCCTCAAGATACTACTACTACTACTACTACTACTCCTGAAGATACTACTACTCAAGATACTACTACTACTATTCAAGACACTACTACTACTACTCAAGATACTACTACTACTCAAGATACTACTACTACTCCTCAAGATACTACTACTACTACTACTACTACTAAAGATACTACTACTACTATTCAAGACACTACTACTACTACTACTCAAGATACTACTACTACTCAAGATACTACTACTACTCCTCAAGATACTACTACTACTACTACTACTACTACTACTACTACTAAAGATACTACTACTCCTCAAGATACTACTTCTACTACTACTACTACTAAAGATACTAAGATACTACTACTACTCAAGATACTACTACTACTTAAGATACTACTACTAAAGATACTACAACTACTACTACTAAAGATAGTACTACTAAAGATAAGCCCTCATACAGGTCAACATTATAATAGATAATGAGAGATTTCTGAATGAGGGCACGCAAAAACTTTTTCCCATTAAACATGATTTTTTTGTGTGTAAAGGTACTAAAAATGTAAAAAAAATAATATACGTATTTGGTTTCCCTGTATTCGTTCTGATCCGTAAAATAAAATTGATGTGTTGTTTTTACAGAAAAAAAAAAAAAGAGCAGAATTGTTTTTTCTTTTTGCATTGAAAAATACAACACGAAAAAACAAGCCGTCTAACAGCTCCATCGACGAAAACATAAAAAAGGTATGACCATGAATTTTTTTTTTAAAAAGTGCTTGGTCCTTAAGGCCCCAAATCGGCTGGACCATCAGGGGTTAATGAAATGTGGAACGTATAGATGACGGATTGCCTCTGGCACAATGTGGTTTCATCACACGCAGGAGTTTACATACTTATTGTTGTGTCAATAGTTAATTGTTTTGTAAGCAAATTGGTACAAAAATATAGTCCCGGCCCATTATTACGTTATTTTACTACTGGCAAAACTGGCGCCAAATATGAAGAAATTGTGTATAGAGAAATGGCATAAAAGACGTCCAGCACATCTGACTGTGATCTCGTGCACAAATGAACATGTCATCTATATCGCACTGTGAACGCCGGGGAAACGAAACCCATAAAACAATGGCAGAATATTTTTTTTTCCCATTTACCCCCAAAAAATGAATATGTACACCACAATGGTGGCATTAAAACATACAAGTCGTATCGCAAAAACAAAAAGCCCTTATATGACAATGTACATGGAAAAATTTAAAAGGTTATGGCCCTCACAATGCAGTGACGAAAAAAAAATCTCTGTGTCATCAAGGCCCAAAATAACTCGGTCCTGAAAGAATTTCTATAAACTCGTTCGACATCTCAGAGGAATTCCTTTAATAGGTTGCTAAATCTATTAGTCGGGCTAAATATCCGTGCACTATCTACGTTTGATTGATGTCCATGTGAACTAGATGCATCAGTTGGATAGGTAAAAGAAGATGCTCCTGCTTATTTCCAAATCAAATTCATTTATAAGCAAAGTATCACTGCTGTCATTCTGCGTGTATATAGACACTTGGAAACTGGCACACAGAAGAGCTGGGACGGTGTGGCCTGGCATATAGAAAAGCTGGGAAGGTGTGGCCTGGCATATAGAAGAGCTGGCAAGGTGTGGCCTGGCATATAGAAGAGCTGGCAAGGTGTGGCCTGGCATATAGAAGAGCTGGCAAGGTGTGGCCTGGCATATAGAAGAGCTGGGAAGGTGTGGCCTGGCATATAGAAGAGCTGGGAAGGTGTGGCCTGGCATATAGAAGAGCTGGGAAGGTGTGGCCTGGCATATAGAAGAGCTGGCAAGGTGTGGCCTGGCATATAGAAGAGCTGGCAAGGTGTGGCCTGGCATGTAGAAGAGCTGGGAAGGTGTGGCCTGGCATATAAAAGAGCTGGGAAGGTGTGGCCTGGCATATAGAAGAGCTGGCAAGGTGTGGCCTGGCATATAGAAGAGCTGGGAAGGTGTGGCCTGGCATATAGAAGAGCTGGGAAGGTGTGGCCTGGCATATAGAAGAGCTGGCAAGGTGTGGCCTGGCATATAGAAGAGCTGGCAAGGTGTGGCCTGGAATGTAGAAGAGCTGGGAAGGTGTGGCCTGGCATATAAAAGAGCTGGGAAGGTGTGGCCTGGCATATAGAAGAGCTGGGAAGGTGTGGCCTGGCATATAGAAGAGCTGGGAAGGTGTGGCCTGGCACACAGAAGATCTGGGAAGGTGTGGCCTGGCACACAGAAGATCTGGGAAGGTGTGGCCTGGCACACAGAAGAGCTGGGAAGGTGTGGCCTGGCACACAGATGGGCTGGGAAGGCGTGGCCTGGAACACAGACGAGCTGGGAAGGCGTGGCCTGGCACACAGAAGAGTGGGGAAGGTGTGGCCTGGCACACAGAAGAGCTGGGAAGGTGTGGCCTGGCACACAGATGGGCTGGAAAGGCGTGGCCTGGAACAGAGAGGAGCTAGGTAGGCGTGGCCTGGCACACAGACGAGCTGGGAAGGCATGGCCTGGCACACAGAAGAGCTGGGAAGGTGTGGCCTGGCACACAGAAGAGCTGGGAAGGTGTGGTCTGGCACACAGAAGAGCTGGGAAGGTGTGGCCTGGCACAGAGAAGAGCAGGGAAGGAGTGGTCTGACCCATCGTAGAGCATTCTGACACTAGAACTACTCTGTGAGGAGAAAACTTACATATCCTGGAGTGAAGACGTTGATATAATGTTACTAATAGATTCCTGATTGTTGCTCTCAGCGTCCCGGAAGGAGGAGAAGAGTCTGCGAACACCTCATACATCATATTATTTCAAATATTAAAAGAAATCTACATTTTAATCCTTTTACCTTTCATTTATACTGATCACGGGACACAACTGAGCTCTGGGGCTGGTTACATTGACAGACACACGTCCCCCTAACATGTTCTATTGCCGATATTGAGCAGACAACGGCTGCGAGACCTTTAGACATTGATCTCTAGAGCATTGGGACAGATAAGAGATACCGTGACCGAGTATAGAGCGTAGGATGAGACTGCCATTGGTAAACACCGATATTGCACATTATTGTCCTAGACACATTCTGCAGTCTCACTGTGACCACATCATACCACCATAAAGAGTAAGTCAAGGGTGGCAACATAGTCACGAGCAGTAATAACCAGTAAAAGGTGATGACTGACCATCCCAAAGCACAAGGTGGAGACCTGCTGAAAAGAGGCTCTCCCTATGGCGGACCCGGTTTGTCTATGCATTACAGGGACAGGCAGAGCTCCTGGATGTTTCATGAATAGGACGCCTGCGCAGATCTCTTTGATTGGATACGTCACACACGGTGGTTATTTAATTGGGCACTGATGGTGATGGCACGCTAAAGTCCAAGTTCCCAGACACCAGTTCTCGAATGATGGCCTGGGCACCCGGTGCATGCATCCCCAATATCACAGTCCGAACCTACTGAGCTACGTTACCTAGGTTATTGATTGGGCAGTGGTATTTGGGCACTTGTACACTGTACCATTGTGTTATTTGGGCACTATATGGTACATGATAAGGAGTAGGGCATCAATATAAGGTTCTGCACAGGGCACCACCCAACCTAAGGACGGCCCTAAATGGTAGAAGTATTTAGAACTTGCTGGTTAAGCTGACCCTGGGGTGTCCCCTCGCTCCTGTAATAAGCTCATCTTTGGGGTAGAGCTAGTGGAAGACCATGGGCATGATATGGGGCCCCTGGACAGTCTAGGTTGACTGCATCACTTAAGTCCACAGGTCCTGCAATAAGAACTTGGGGGAATAACCCCAAGGATCATAGAAAGCATTTGGGAGGTAAACAAGCCCCATGTGCTCCTGTCCCAACTTCTACGGGGTGTGGTTGTGTTAACTAGAACGAGGCCACATTTTAATCTTTGTTATGGGGCCCCTCCCCTCCACGTACACCCCTGAAGGCATAGCTCAAGCTTTCTTCTGTGCTTCCAGTTGGATGGTGGTCTACATATCTTATTAGCTTATTTACAGTCAACCGGACCACGCAAAAGTTCAACAAAAAGAGAAGGTAATGTTTGGAAAGTCCGGGTTGCTTTCATCTTCATCTCAGACCTCTAATTCGCTTTGTCATTCCAGACCCACATATCAGGCCATACCTGTTCTTCCGGAGTTCCCATATACCTGGAAAGCTTTCTCCATACTGCCCCTTCTCATCCTTCGGCTCCTCCTAGAGGTCTCCTGTACTATGTGTTGTGTCTCCTCCCTTTAGTAGGTGTTGTGTAGCTCTCATTGTGACTCAGCACAAGCTGCCGTCTATATAAACCAGTAGTTTAGTCTGATATTAGATGCTACACATCGTCCTCCGGAGGTGACACGACTTGGACCTGTGGACTCACAAGTAAGGCTTCATCTTCTGATGGACTCTCTACAGATGTTTGATACTTCATTTTTGATCGATTATATTTTGTACAGATGATTATTATGAAGCAAATGGGGAATATCATTAAAAGTATAGAGGGGTTGTCCAGGAATAGAAAAAAGGGTTCCCTGGACCCACCAGAGGAGACGATTCTGAGGACCACCCTCCATCTATATCGAACATGTACATGACCACTTTTAATTTCATCATAGTCCTTGTTGTTGTCATTGTCCAGACTGGACATATCATCAATAAGGTCTAATAGGTTATTTGTGAATCACCCATAAGAAATAGTCCCAAGTGGCAAGGGATCGGCTCGACCGTCACCTCCAAATAAGGTTGTCTTCTGCTGGACCTTTAGGGCCCATTATTGTGTCAGAGCCTGGGCCCACCAGAGGTTCCTCTGGTTCTTTGGTGGGGCCAGTTCGTCCCTGGGCCCGCCTATTTCCAGCAACAGCGCCACTCTTGTTTGTGGACTGTGTCTGGTATTGCAGATCAATCACTTAGATTAGTTTCACTCTTTAACAACTGATATTGTTAAAGTCGCAGTATGGTTCCGAAAACGGCAAAGATGATAGGGGTATTTGTATGGTCCTAATTTCCCGTACAATAGATACTTATATGTTCGTACAAGGGGAGAATTTTTCCGTATGGAGCACCAGCTGGAGGTACATGGGTTGCGGGGCCGTACAGACTCCTTGAGGCTGAGGGGGGTCTGAGTGATGACACCTTGGGTTCGAGATCCCCCATTGGCAGAGAAGGTGTCCATGACATACTCAGGTATATAGGAGTGGGGCATCAATAGTGTTGTCCTGTGGCGAGGGAGATTTTAGCACCCATTCAATTTAGGAATGCAGCCATCCTGGACCGGGCCCCTCCCTCGTGGGGCCCCATCACAGTCATGCTTTGCCTCTATTACATGTGCGCTCCAGTATAAGAACGGGTGTTAACCGTCTACTTTTCCTCTTTTCTAGTGAGTGGATTTGTTTTAACCTATTTCCCAGTGAGGGGTAAGTACACCCTCGGACTGTTTTATTTTATCATCCAACTCCATTTTATTCAAACATGTTCCATGTGAACGCAGCCTTACGAGGGTTTGTCCAGAACAGGAAAAAAAATGGTCTGTTTTTTTTTCCCCGGAAACAGCGCCCCTCTCATTCATGGGTTGTGTCTGGTACTGCAGCTCAAGTGAATGGAGCTTAGCTGCAGTACCAGACACAGACCATGGACAAGAGTGGAGCTATTTCTGAAAAAAAAAAAAAATTCTAATACTGCACAACCATTTATTATTTATTGGTTTTGTTTTCTTTCCTGATTTACTGACACATACAAAATGTTTACTTGTAGGTAGAGCGGAGGCCATCCGTCTGCTCCTTAGTGATCAAGGGGTTTCATGGAAAGAGGATGAAGTGCAAATTGCAGACTGGTTTGCTGGAAAATGTGACATTAAGAAACAGGCGGTGAGATAATTTGTTCACGTATTATGCAAGCCGTTCTATTATACAGATGTAGCAGAGCTGACTTTGTTCATTTGCTTCTTTCGAGCCCTGTGATAATGCTCTGATGTTTTTGCAATCAGGCCTCATCCACAGAGCCGTAAAACATCACCCATCTGTGGGCCTCTACTGCACCTCTGTAGGCCTCCGATTTCAAACAGAGGCAGACATAGTTTTTTCCTTCCCAAAACAAATGTTGTGGCGCCCCCTATGTCTTGATCATATGTGGGTGGCGCCTCTGCACAGGCTTTGCATTCTTTTTTTTATTATTATTTTGGCATGGACTTTAACATCTGATGATGCCCAGACATCACCGTGTCCTAGCCTAAGAAAAAAAAAGCGTTGTTCCTCTGTTATTCCTCCTAGAAATCCATCAATAAATTGACAGCTAGGTGTGTGCCCCTACACAGACTGACACTGTCCAATCAGCTCTGACAGAGTGAGACTGTATTGGGACACGCCCCTTTGACAAGGAAAATGTTAACACCCAGTTGTTAATGTATTCATAAATTTCTAGGGGGAATAACAGAGGAACGGCACAACGTAGGGTTCTTAGAAAATATGTTCTAGAATTGTTATTTCATGGGGAATACAAGTATTTACTAAAATAGACGTGTCCGGAGAGGTGGCCGATCCCCTTTAAACTGGAGTATGATCCATTTTCTCCCTATGACTCTGCAGGGGATTTGGAGCTCTGTATCAGGAAAATAGAATTTTGTAATCACTCTTTGTGGGATGATTTATAGGTTTTCGGTCAGCTGCCCCAGTTTAAAGATGGGGAGTTCGTTCTATATCAGAGTAACAGCATTCTGAGATACCTCGGACGCAAATACGGTGAGTTTTTCGTGTTCCTACGATATCAATTACTTACAGTCTCTGGTTTTTGGTGATTTGTCTACGACGTTACTTACGTCCGATCTCCTCGCAGGTATTTCTGGGGGTAATAACCAGGAGAGCGCGCTCATCGACATGGTGAACGATGGGGTCGAGGACCTGAGAATGAAGTACAGCCGTTTGCTCTTCTTAGAGTTTGTACGTATAAAAAAAAAAAAAAAGAGAATAAAAACGGACAATTCTGAGTACAGTGATTGTCTAGGGTTAGGATTTGTCTAGGGTTAGTGAGGCCGGGTGTACATTGTATCTGATCAACACAAATATTGTGGGAGCCGGAATTATACCGGATAAACCTGTGGAAGTCACCGGAAAATGAAGTCATCGAATTAAAGGGAAACTGTCGCAATGAGCGCGGCGTCCTTTCTGCCGGAAGCTTGTTATAGAAGATTGGTATATCATTTACTGGGGAAAGATTCCGTATAACTTGTATTATAGATAGATAGATAGATAGATAGATAGATAGATAGATAGATAGATAGATAGATAGATAGATAGATAGATAGATAGATAGATAGATAGATAGATAGATAGATAGATAGATAGATAGATAGATAGATATGAGATAGATAGATAGATAGATAGATATGAGATAGATAGATATGAGATAGATAGATAGATAGATAGATAGATAGATAGATAGATAGATAGATAGATAGATAGATAGATAGATAGATAGATAGATAGATAGATAGATATGAGATAGATAGATAGATAGATATGAGATAGATAGATAGATATGAGATAGATAGATAGATATGAGATAGATAGATATGAGATAGATAGATAGATAGATAGATAGATAGATAGATAGATAGATAGATATGAGATAGATAGATAGATATGAGATAGATAGATAGATAGACAGACAGACAGACAGACAGATAGATTAACCAGATGTGACAGCACCTTCTGCACCCCTATAGATTTACGTATGTTAACTAGATACCACAATCCATCTGTGGGGGCCCTTCCCCATATATTGGCCACAACAGAAGAGTATTGAGAGACCATTTTTCTATGAGTCGAAAATGTTTCCTTTGCTTAAGAATTCTATTGTTTTACAGGAGACCGGTAAAGAAAAGTATGAGAAAGATCTTCCCAATCAGCTGTCAGCATTTGAGAAGATTCTCTCCAAGAATTCCAACGGAACCAAATTTCTGGTTGGAGATAAGGTAATCGAGACGAAAAGCTGTAAAAAACAATTCATGTCCAGGGTTTCCAACCGTTCAGAAATTGACAAACTGTCCGTAAAAATAATTTTGTCCAGGGTCTGTAATAAGAAACATATATCACCCGTGATTATTTTTAAAGCTGGGGGAGGAGCTTGTCGGGGGTCATTATGATTGTAACGATCATCATAATCACAGGTCTAGAAGGGTCTTTAGATCCCTGACGTTACACAGCTTCAGGCCCAGCACAGGAGACCAGTTGAGAATCCGGCCTTCCGAGTTTGTAGAAATAATGTCTGTCCATAATTTTTGGCTAAATTGCCCCAGAACACAAAAAACAAAAAGTAGGTTGACAATCGAGGCCAGAACCCTGGTCATGGTCAGCCAGAGCCCTAGTCATGGTCAGCCAGAGCCCTAGTCATGGACAGCCAGAACCCTAGTCATGGTCAGCCAGAGCCCTAGTCATGGTCAGCCAGAGCCCTAGTCATGGTCAGCCAGAGCCCTAGTCATGGTCAGCCAGAGCCCTAGTCATGGTCAGCCAGAGCCCTAGTCATGGTCAGCCAGAGCCCTAGTCATGGTCAGCCAGAGCCCTAGTCATGGTCAGCCAGAGCCCTAGTCATGGTCAGCCAGAGCCCTAGTCATGGTCAGCCAGAGCCCTAGTCATGGTCAGCCAGAGCCCTAGTCATGGACAGCCAGAGCCCTAGTCATGGTCAGCCAGAGCCCTAGTCATGGTCAGCCAGAGCCCTAGTCATGGTCAGCCAGAGCCCTAGTCATGGTCAGCCAGAGCCCTAGTCATGGTCAGCCAGAGCCCTAGTCATGGTCAGCCAGAGCCCTAGTCATGGACAGCCAGAGCCCTAGTCATGGACAGCCAGAGCCCTAGTCATGGTCAGCCAGAGCCCTAGTCATGGTCAGCCAGAGCCCTAGTCATGGTCAGCCAGAGCCCTAGTCATGGTCAGCCAGAGCCCTAGTCATGGTCAGCCAGAGCCCTAGTCATGGTCAGCCAGAGCCCTAGTCATGGTCAGCCAGAGCCCTAGTCATGGTCAGCCAAAGCCCTAGTCATGGTCAGCCAGAGCCCTAGTCATGGTCAGCCAGAGCCCTAGTCATGGTCAGCCAGAGCCCTAGTCATGGTCAGCCAGAGCCCTAGTCATGGTCAGCCAGAGCCCTAGTCATGGTCAGCCAGAGCCCTAGTCATGGTCAGCCAGAGCCCTAGTCATGGTCAGCCAGAGCCCTAGTCATGGTCAGCCAGAGCCCTAGTCATGGTCAGTCAGAGCCCTAGTCATGGTCAGTCAGAGCCCTAGTCATGGTCAGCCAGAGCCCTAGTCATGGTCATGTTCTTCTGGAGATGGAGCAGTATTCCGGTTATTGATGAGACTTTTTGACATGTCATAGTACTGATTGTTTGGGGTTCAGGTGCTGAGACCCCAAATGATTGTTAGAATAAATAGCCAGTATCTCTGAATTGAGCCCTGTGCCGCTTTGGCTGTGACCACCATTTTTTGGCTCTCCTGAGCAAAGGCATATAAAGAAGAGAAGGTCCTATAACAATGATGAAAATGGGCCACCTTCTTTGGAGGTGGTGTTTGCCACCTAGGATAGAATGGTCTGGGTTTTTTTTTACCTCCCACCTCCTTTTCATGACCCTTTTGTTTGCTACAACTGCAGTTCCTCAAAGGAGGCAAGTAGATGGGACAACTAGGGCCGGGCTACCTCTCTCTGATTGCTGCTATGGGCTTCATGGTCTGCATCTATGATATGTACGGGCTCATAGAAGGTGTATAGCCCATACACCAGTAATGCCACCTCCACCAGAAGAGCCTACAAAAAGTCAATCACTGCCAAAGGGTCATAGATTGGAGGTCACTATGATATTTTTTTAAGCGATAGTGGCCCTTTAAATGAAAGTGTGGGGACTGTCCAAACTATATTGATTATTGATTTGTGCTTTTTATATTTTCTCCCGTAGATCTCATATGCAGATTACAACCTCCTGGACCTCCTGCAGGGTCACCTTAACTTATTCCCAACATGCCTTTCCACATTTCCTCTCCTTAATGCATTCATCGATCGCATTACTGCCCGTCCTAAACTTAGCGAGTACTTGAAATCTGAAGCTCGCAACAAGAGACCTATTGTCCCCAAAAAATAACCAACCAAGAACGGAGAGCAAATGTTTACAACCACTAGAACCTCAACAACAAGCCTTCAATGTGTCTCTAGGAATCGCTCCACAAACAATAGTTTTTCCTTTGTTCTGGTTTTTTTTTGTTTTTGTTTTTTGTTAGAAATAAATAATTTTAATTTTCACTCTGACTTGTCTCACTTCTTTGTTGCTTTCTGGATACACACGGTCAGGGCCGGATTTAGATATAGCCACAGTAGGCCATGGAAGAAGGGCGCCAACTGGAAGAGGACATCCAAGAAGGGGAAGCGCGTAAAGACCAGGAATGTTTAGCCTCATCCCTTACCTAAGCCTTACCTTTAGCCATCTGCCAACCAAAGATGGTAGAGATCAGGAGAAAACTTGCCCCCACTGTTCTCTCGACAAGTTGGGTATCCCCAGTAGATTTATAGATGACATCCTCGCTCTTGACCATCGACCTTATGCCAGGGTTAGGATTGATGAAGTACTATCAGAGCCCTTTGACATATCAAATGGTACACGCCAGGACTGCCCACTATCCACCACCCTTTTTGTTATGGAAACCTGAATTTAACGGATTAGACAAGATGATATATATGGTAACACCTATAAAATTACGGCTTTCTCAGATGACCTATTGATCATAACCACTAATCCTTCCCTCTCCCTTCCTCACATCACTAACCTGTCTACCCAATTCTGCTTTATCTCCAACTTCAAAATGAACTTCAGTAAATCGGAAGTTCTCAGTATCTCCTCCCCCTCACGCCATTAGGCACAGACTGGATGTAATTCCCGATATAAAATGACTCACCATTTCCCTTAAATATCTTGGCATTCAATCCCTAAAGACCCTTCCCTATTATACCAATTACAAAACCTCGGTAGTACTAAAGACTATAGATGAGAACATCTCACATCCGTACTGGAGATGTAACACTGCTAGCGGCAAACTGACCCATATCTGTTGGCTTTGCCACGTTATTGTTCCTTTCTCGAACCAAATCGAGACCATTCTGAATAAACTCTGCTCCTGGAAAACCCAATTGACGCCTGAACTTTTCTTGTTGTGGAAGCCTACCTAGATATCTGGTCTCCTTGGTTAAACCACATCAATTCGCAAGATACTTCGACTATACAATTTGGTGAATTCTAAGATTGTGAATTATTTGACTTTACCACTCCTCATGTTATAAACTAGATCGGTTCTTTATATTGTATGGTTAATATTTGTTAGCTGGACCCTATCTTATGCTCTAGTGATTGAGATTTGTAGACCTGCCCTGGTGGGTCCCATCCTCTTTGCTATTGGTTGGCTAGTGATGGTAGTGGCTTTCCCTCCTCAGAGGATCTACATTTTTAAAGAAGTATTCCCATCATATATATTTATGGGGTACATTTATAAAAAGAGTCAATTGGCCAACAACTCTCTGCACCCAGCTGACGTCTGGGCCAATCTCAGGTCTTCACGACCAACTTCCATGACTATCCCAAGCACACTAATCAGGACCTGCCATACCAACACATGTTCACTTACAGGTGGGTGACCCCGCTATACCAGCCTATAGTCCCCTCGTCTTGGCCTTCCTAAGGTTAACTGAAAGTGAGTGAAGCCTCACAATCCGTGGCTTTCAACAACGTGGACACTGGTTTCAAGGGTTGGAGTGAAGGAATGAGCCTGGCCTGTATTATGATCAGCTAACTTACTATTGGGCTTGTGTTATCAAATGTTTCTCACCCAGATTGCCCCATGAGGATTCTGGGTAAAAACAGTGAAAGAAACTTGAGCTTATTTGTGGACAGTAAACTTAACTTTAGCAACTAGTGTCAGGCAGCTGCTGCCAAGGCAAATACGATTATGGAATACAAGAACATAAGGGGGCATTTACCATGAGAGGATTTTTTTTTATACAGTTTTGCGTGTAGGAATATTTTGCGCTAAATTCACTAAAGTGTCGCACAGCGTATAGTGAATTTGGCACATCTTGTTAAAAGAGCAAAAACCTAAAACGGTCTGACTTTCCAGTTTTCTGAAGAGGAGACAGGAGCCCAGGAAAGCTGAGTGACTTCACCGTAAATCAATCAGTGGCTGTAGTGGGTCACGGCTTTTGTTTTTTGCCAAATTCACTATACACGATGCAACACTTTAGTAAATTTGGCACAAAATTTACCGGCCTAAAATACCGCTCCTAGACACTACGGTTTTTAAAAATTTCTAAATGCCCCCCCATTGTGTCTTTTTTCAACCTTATCATCAACTAATACTATTTTATTGCCAAATTTGCTGCCCACTGTCCACCCGGACCTCTGGACTTGTTCCTTGCCATCAAAATCGATGCCTACGACCTGACGGTTGCTACTCGTGGTACCTGTGAGCTTTGATCAGTGGCAGTCTAGTCCTCACAGGGGTTTTCCCTTCATAATGTTTTATGACCTATTGGCTGAAAGCACTCGCGAGTTTTTGTAACTTACAATCCCCCCATGTGACACTTGCCCTCCTCCTTTGATCGGGATGGAAAGCAGCTTATTCTATGGATATTTGGTGGTCCCTGTGGTTGGACCTCCACCAATGAATATTTTATGACCCATCCAATTAAATGGTCAGAAAACATGACCATGGGAAAGTCATAGGGCTACATTGGGAAAGGGGGTGGAGGTGCCCCCTTACAACATCACAAGTTGCGTTCATCAAGTTCGAACATTTTTTCTAAAATCCTGATCCCTTGATTTTCACGGTAATTTGTCACAGACTTTGTTTTGGGTTTCTCAGATTACCTCCATATTCTGCAGCTCTCACTCTGACTCAGCAGTAATAAGGATAAGCGTCGGCCACGATCAAGGATAACTGACAGTAATTGGACTCCGGGGAGGATTTTCTGGCCGGGCTGCGGTGTATGAGCACATAACTCCAGTCTATGTCACCATCATATATTAATTCTTTATCCTCGAGACCTGCACACATGACACACGAGACCTGCTACATGTAAGTCAGTCAGTGGTTGGCACAGGAGAAGGCTCTTCAATGCCAATCCAAAAATTATTGTCATGTGTAGACCACCTGGTCCTCTCAGACTTGGTTCGGTGCAGCTTATTAAGGCTGTTGGCGACTCTATGACATCACTCTGTGACATCACAATGCCCAACTCCTTTCTTTATGTCTTAATAGGGCATATGGACGTCATAGTGGGGGGTCCCACAGTTGGCGCAATGTGACGCATTGTCGGCCCCCCCTTTTAATCTAAGTTACGCCCCCTGAGATCTGAATACCTGCTCCATTGTGCTCAACATCTGCAAATTTTTCATCCCAGCCACGTTCCCTAAACACTTTAGCCCAGATTTACTGAGATTGGTTTTTCATACAGGCAGAAGTCCGCTACAGTAAGATGCAGCAAAGTTCTTAGGAGGTCTCTTAATAAATTTGTCGCATTTGGGTTGGCACAAACGGAATATTCAGACTCTCCGAAAGTCAAGCGAAGGAGAATGGCCTTACAGCGCTGGATGCCGAATTGTCCAGAGAGGGACCGGGAATCTACCGGGCATTGGAGAAGGGCGGCAGCAAGCAGCAATGGGACCACACCCCAAGTAGAATTTCTGGGTAGCACTGTTATTAGGTCACTTTGTGTATGTAGCTATTACTTGGGCGCTGTACGATGGTATTATTTGAGCACTTTAAGGCGGTATCTACTTAGGCGTTCTATATAATATTTTTGCAGTCTATGGTGGTGTCAGCATTATTATTAGGCAACTGCATGAAAATATTTTTTGACCTATGTCTGACACTTATTTGGGCACCATACTATATGACACTTATGGTTAGACGAGGTTAGATATTGTATGGAGGGCACCAACAAAACCTACCACACATGGCACCATCCAACATAAGGCTGGCCATGAAAACAGTGACCAAGTAGCAATGCACAAAGTGGGACAAAACAACCAAAACTGGCCACAAGAAGCGACTTCTCCAGCCAGCTGCTCCCTTCCAATCGGTATTATTCTGCAGTCTTACGGCAACACTACTCGAAGGAGAGCCCTGTCAAAAATCGTCATTTTTCGATCTGTTTTTAGCCCCCTTAAACTCCAACCCACGTGATGATACATTGATAGTCTTGTCCTGGAGAGGACGCCGAAGAATAGTGGTCTGCAAACCCTTGTTCTCCCGATAAGTGGAGGTCCTAAAGGAGCACAAAATGGAGGAAGAAAGACGAAGAAAATATAAATTTCCCTAATGAATCCATAAATTGGTTTAACTGGTCAGTTTATATGAATCCTATTACTCATCGATGACCTTTATATTGCTCTTATGATTTGTAGTATTTGCCACTCGGTAATTTATTAACGTGATTGGATTGTGTCTGGCAAAAAGTCTCAAAGCAAATAGAGAGACGGTTAATGTTTTGCACAATAGATGAAAATTGGGAGCTCTTAGTAGTTGATTTATTTTAATGGCTAACTAAAAAGATCCAGAATCAGCATAAATGACTAAAAAAACAAACAAACCCTGACCTTAACTGGACACATACAACAAAAAATTCACCAAAAACAACTACAAAGATCGATCACTTCCACAACTCCGTCATATTAGTCAATGTAAAACATGATATTGGTACAATCAATGCTGCCCCACCTGTAAATCAATGTGGGCAACTTATAAAAAAAATTGAAATGTTCTTACCAGACGTGTTCCTACAACATAAGCCTCCAAGTAGAGGATGAGGCCTAGGTGGATGCTACCGGCAATCCATAAACTGGAAGGGCTCGTATATTGTCCCCATTCAACTCGGTTATTTATGGAAGCTCGTCCCGAAAGCGATGACCTCGTCCGGATCCTGAAAATTACACCACATAAATATCCACCCAGCGTTCCCTCCCATATTTATCACAAGAATAATCAGGGGACTCGCGGACCTCATTAGTAGAAACTAGTCCAGTTCCGGATCTGGGTTGGTGGTGGTTTCAAGTGCCTTCTCACATTGGTGGTCTGTGTAGTGACTTTTGGTGTTTGGAGGCCCCTACAGATAACGACAAACACCTTGGCCGCCTTAAGAAGATATTTTTTGGGCACTGTATGGTGGTATTATTTGGGCACTGAGCATAAACGTGCAGGGGAGCAGTCATCAGAAGGTACTGCACAGGGCGGTGTAGCTGCCCCTCGCCTGTTCCGTCTATCATTGTAAACTTTTCCTCTGACAATATCTCCCTTATATGTTTTGTTTTCCTCTACGGAAATCTTCTTGTTCCTCAACCGTTTCCCCTTTGTATTCACTCAGGAGAAAAACCACTCGAGCGCAGCGCTGTCTATAGTTGAGAGTCTCGGGTTTACAAGGCTTGAAACGTGACTCAGGCGGTCTGCCAAACCCTTTCCACCCGCCCCAGGTAAATTAATGTTTTGATGGCACCGTCCCCCTCTGATGGCACTGTGCTCTCCTGGTTATAGTGCCATTGGCAGCATAGGGCGGTGACACCAGCAGCCCGACAGGTAACTGATGATTTCAGTGCCCTATCACTAAAGACCCTGAACACAGCATTCATACTGAGTGCTTCCATAATCAGGCGGTTGCTTGGGAAAACCTTTGTCAGAGAGGGCTGGAGGACGATCTGCATGCCTCCCAACTGTCCTGGATCCAGCGTCGGTCCCGGTTTCCGGGCGATGTCTGGCTGTCCATACGACGCAGATGCAGTTGAATACAATGGTCGAGCAGGGAGCCGCGAGCTCTCTGCTCCACCATTCTCACTGTGACACCTGCTGCTGTTAGTGGCTAGGTACGGGCAGGTGTGATGCAGCGACATCATCGTGGCTGACTGCGCCAATCCATACACCGCACAGTCCCGAGAAGACCTGCAGAGGGATCGGTTCCGTTTGTCATAGGAATATAGCTAGGTGAGTATTTGTTTTATGATTTTTAGGTAAACTGTTTCTCTTTGGGAAGATACTATGAAGGCATTATACTGTGTGGGGGCACTATGGGGGCATGATACTGTGTAAGGGGCACAATGTAGGCATTATACTGTGTAGGGGGCACTATTGGCACATGATTCTATATAAGGGGCAATATGCAGGCATTATACTGTGTGGGGGCAATATGCAGGCATTATACTGTGTAGGGGGCACTATTGGCACATGATTCTATATAAGGGGCAATATGCAGGTATTATACTGTGTGGGGGCGCTATGGGGGCATAATACAGTGTAGGGGACACTATGGGTGTATGATACTGTGTAAGGGGCACAATGTAGGCATTATACTGTGTAGGGGGCACTATTGGCACATGATACTATATAAGGGGCAATATGCAGGCATTATACTGTGTGGGGGCAATATGCAGGCATTATACTGTGTAGGGGGCACTATGCAGGCATTATACTGTGTAGGGGGCACTATTGGCACATGATTCTATATAAGGGGCAATATGCAGGTATTATACTGTGTGGGGGCGCTATGGGGGCATAATACAGTGTAGGGGACACTATGGGTGTATGATACTGTGTAAGGGGCACAATGTAGGCATTATACTGTGTAGGGGGCACTATTGGCACATGATTCTATATAAGGGGCAATATGCAGGCATTATACTGTGTGGGGGCGCTATGGGGGCATAATACAGTGTAGGGGACACTATGGGTGTATGATACTGTGTAAGGGGCACAATGTAGGCATTATACTGTGTAGGGGGCACTATTGGCACATGATACTATATAAGGGGCAATATGCAGGCATTATACTGTGTGGGGGCACTATTGGCACATGATTCTATATAAGGGGCAATATGCAGGCATTATACTGTGTGGGGGCGCTATGGGGGCATAATACAGTGTAGGGGACACTATGGGTGTATGATACTGTGTAAGGGGCACAATGTAGGCATTATACTGTGTAGGGGGCACTATTGGCACATGATACTATATAAGGGGCAATATGCAGGCATTATACTGTGTGGGGGCAATATGCAGGCATTATACTGTGTAGGGGGCACTATTGGCACATGATTCTATATAAGGGGCAATATGCAGGTATTATACTGTGTGGGGGCGCTATGGGGGCATAATACAGTGTAGGGGACACTATGGGTGTATGATACTGTGTAAGGGGCACAATGTAGGCATTATACTGTGTAGGGGGCACTATTGGCACATGATTCTATATAAGGGGCAATATGCAGGCATTATACTGTGTGGGGGCGCTATGGGGGCATAATACAGTGTAGGGGACACTATGGGTGTATGATACTGTGTAAGGGGCACAATGTAGGCATTATACTGTGTAGGGGGCACTATTGGCACATGATACTATATAAGGGGCAATATGCAGGCATTATACTGTGTGGGGGCAATATGCAGGCATTATACTGTGTAGGGGGCACTATGCAGGCATTATACTGTGTAGGGGGCACTATTGGCACATGATTCTATATAAGGGGCAATATGCAGGTATTATACTGTGTGGGGGCGCTATGGGGGCATAATACAGTGTAGGGGACACTATGGGTGTATGATACTGTGTAAGGGGCACAATGTAGGCATTATACTGTGTAGGGGGCACTATTGGCACATGATTCTATATAAGGGGCAATATGCAGGCATTATACTGTGTGGGGGCGCTATGGGGGCATAATACAGTGTAGGGGACACTATGGGTGTATGATACTGTGTAAGGGGCACAATGTAGGCATTATACTGTGTAGGGGGCACTATTGGCACATGATACTATATAAGGGGCAATATGCAGGCATTATACTGTGTGGGGGCACTATTGGCACATGATTCTATATAAGGGGCAATATGCAGGCATTATACTGTGTGGGGGCGCTATGGGGGCATAATACAGTGTAGGGGACACTATGGGTGTATGATACTGTGTAAGGGGCACAATGTAGGCATTATACTGTGTAGGGGGCACTATTGGCACATGATACTATATAAGGGGCAATATGCAGGCATTATACTGTGTGGGGGCAATATGCAGGCATTATACTGTGTAGGGGGCACTATTGGCACATGATTCTATATAAGGGGCAATATGCAGGTATTATACTGTGTGGGGGCGCTATGGGGGCATAATACAGTGTAGGGGACACTATGGGTGTATGATACTGTGTAAGGGGCACAATGTAGGCATTATACTGTGTAGGGGGCACTATTGGCACATGATTCTATATAAGGGGCAATATGCAGGCATTATACTGTGTGGGGGCGCTATGGGGGCATAATACAGTGTAGGGGACACTATGGGTGTATGATACTGTGTAAGGGGCACAATGTAGGCATTATACTGTGTAGGGGGCACTATTGGCACATGATACTATATAAGGGGCAATATGCAGGCATTATACTGTGTGGGGGCACTATTGGCACATGATTCTATATAAGGGGCAATATGCAGGCATTATACTGTGTGGGGGCGCTATGGGGGCATAATACAGTGTAGGGGACACTATGGGTGTATGATACTGTGTAAGGGGCACAATGTAGGCATTATACTGTGTAGGGGGCACTATTGGCACATGATACTATATAAGGGGCAATATGCAGGCATTATACTGTGTAGGGGGCACTATGTAGGCATTATACTGTGTGGGGGCACTATGTAGGCATTATACTGTGTAGGGGGCACTATGTAGGCATTATACTGTGTGGGGGCAATATGCAGGCATTATACTGTGTAGGGGGCACTATTGGCACATGATACTATATAAGGGGCAATATGCAGGCATTATACTGTGTAGGGGGCACTATTGGCACATGATTCTATATAAGGGGCAATATGCAGGCATTATACTGTGTAGGGGGCACTATTGGCACATGATACTATATAAGGGGCAATATGCAGGCATTATACTGTGTAGGGGGCACTATTGGCACATGATTCTATATAAGGGGCAATATGCAGGCATTATACTGTGTAGGGGGCACTATTGGCACATGATTCTATATAAGGGGCAATATGCAGGCATTATACTGTGTGGGGGCAATATGCAGGCATTATACTGTGTGGGGGCAATATGCAGGCATTATACTGTGTAGGGGGCACTATTGGCACATGATTCTATATAAGGGGCAATATGCAGGCATTATACTGTGTAGGGGGCACTATGTAGGCATTATACTGTGTAGGGGTACTATGTAGGCATTATACTGTGTAGGGGTACTATTAGGACATGATACTGTGTGGGGGCACAATGGGGACTCGTGGTGTTTGGACAGGGATTGGGCGTGGCACACGCATGAGCTATGTCTTTTGAGCTGGGAGGTATGGATCTGATAATTATTTACATGTTTCCTGTATACAGATCACTGACAACACTGATTTAATGGGCTGATCCCGTTATCAGGAAACTGTACATGGGGATTGCAGGAAACACACAGATCATGTATCCCCTGCTACCCGGAGTCCCAATAATGGGATCATTTTGTATGTCACCAGGTGTCGCATATTATGTTCATACCACACAGAACATTCGTTAACCCAAATATACAGTAATTACCCCAGACAGTATGTTTTGACGGTTCCCCCCTGGCCCGATCTGTTCTTTCACTAAGTTTCTGCGCCCAGATGAGTATTTCCTATGTGTAGAAGCCTGAAGCTGAGGGGGAGGGGGTTCAATAGAGACGTCTTACGTTACACCATGTACACATATTATCATTGCACATAGATAAAGCTTATACAAGGGTGCCGGTCACATAGTTACGTGTAGTGCACCACGCCGGCTTGCAGTCTATTAATCACGCCCACACGATTAGATTAAGCGGGCTGTCTAGGTGCACCCCACTATGTACTGACTCCCCACTATCCCCCAGCATTATAAAAGCCTGGCTACCTCCCGGAAAAATATCCATGATAAACTTGAGGTATTACATACAACCCAACCGTCCCGGATTCCAGGTGTTGTCCCACTGTCCCAGGCGGCCGGGGGTGTGTCCCGCTGTCAACTGTAACTGTGTCCTCAGGACGCAGCTACAGTTGAACCCAATGCTGAAGCAGGGAACAGTCAGCTCCCTGCTTCAGAATTTAGTTCAGAGCGGAGGAGCAGACGGCGTCCGCTCGCCGAGGACTCCCAAGCACAGCGCTACTTTAAGCGATGAGCCCAGGGAAGCCCGTGACATCACTGTCCATACATGGACAGTGGCGTCAGGGGCTTCTCATGGAGCAGAATTCCCTGCCAGAGCCTTGCCGAGGTTACTATCCATATATGGGCAGATACTGTCTGCTGAGCAGTGTATCTAATCCTATCATGTGTGATACTGTCTGCTGAGCAGTGTATCTAATCCTATCATGTGTGATACAGTCTTCTGAGCTGTGTATCTAATCCTATCATGTGTGATACTGTCTGCTGAGCTGTGTATCTAATCCTATCATGTGTGATACAGTCTTCTGAGCTGTGTATCTAATCCTATCATGTGTGATACTGTCTGCTGAGCTGTGTATCTAATCCTATCCTGTGTGATACTGTCTGCTGAGCAGTGTATCTAATCCTATCATGTGTGATACTGTCTGCTGAGCAGTGTATCTAATCCTATCATGTGTGATACTGTCTGCTGAGCTGTGTATCCAATCCTATCATGTGTGATACTGTCTGCTGAGCAGTGTATCTAATCCTATCATGTGTGATACTGTCTGCTCTGTATCTAATCCTATCATGTGTGATACTGTCTGCTGAGCAGTGTATCTAATCCTATCATGTGTGATACTGTCTGCTGAGCAGTGTATCTAATCCTATCATGTGTGATACTGTCTGCTGAGCTGCGTATCTAATCCTATCATGTGTAATACTGTCTGCTGAGCAGTGTATCTAATCCTATCATGTGTGATACTGTCTGCTCTGTATCTAATCCTATCATGTGTGATACTGTCTGCTGAGCAGTGTATCTAATCCTATCATGTGTGATACTGTCTGCTGAGCAGTGTATCTAATCCTATCATGTGTGATACTGTCTGCTGAGCATTGTATCTAATCCTATCATGTGTGATACTGTCTGCTGAGCTGTGTATCTAATCCTATCATGTGTGATACTGTCTGCTGAGCTGTGTATCCAATCCTATCATGTGTGATACTGTCTGCTGAGCAGTGTATCTAATCCTATCATGTGTGATACTGTCTGCTCTGTATCTAATCCTATCATGTGTGATACTGTCTGCTGAGCAGTGTATCTAATCCTATCATGTGTGATACTGTCTGCTGAGCAGTGTATCTAATCCTATCATGTGTGATACTGTCTGCTGAGCTGCGTATCTAATCCTATCATGTGTGATACTGTCTGCTGAGCAGTGTATCTAATCCTATCATGTGTGATACTGTCTGCTCTGTATCTAATCCTATCATGTGTGATACTGTCTGCTGAGCAGTGTATCTAATCCTATCATGTGTGATACTGTCTGCTGAGCTGTGTATCTAATCCTATCATGTGTGATACTGTCTGCTGAGCTGTGTGTCTAATCCTATCATGTGTGATACTGTCTGATGAGCTGTGTATCTAATCCTATCATGTGTGATACGGTCTGCTGAGTTGTGTATCTAATCCTGTGATGTGTGAGATCGTCTGCTGAGCTGTGTATCTAAGCCCATCATGTGTGATACTGTCTGCTGAGCCGTGTTTCTAATCCTATCATGTGGATATTGTTTGCTGAGTGGTGTATCTAAGCCCATCATGTGTGATACTGCCTGCTGAGCTGTGTATCTAATCCTATCATGTGTGATACGGTCTGCTGAGCTGTGTATCTAATCCTATAATGTGTGATACTGTCTGCTGAGCTGTGTATCTAATCCTATCATGTGTGATACTGTCTGCTGAGCTGTGTATCTAATCCTATCATGTGTGATACTGTCTGCTCAGCTGTGTATCTAATCCTATCATGTGTGATACTGTCTCCTGCGCTACTGTATCTAATCCTACCATGTGTGATACTGTCTGCTGAGCTGTGTATCTAATCCTATCATGTGTGATACTGTCTGCTGAGCTGTGTATCTAATCCTATCATGTGTGATACTGTCTGCTGAGCCACTGTATCTAATCCTATCATGTGTGATACTGTCTGCTGAGCTGTGTATCTAATCCTATCATGTGTGATACTGTCTGCTGAGCTGTGTATCTAATCCTATCACGTGTGATACTGTCTGCTGAGATGTGTATCTAATCCTATCATGTGTGATACTGTCTGCTGAGCTGTGTATCTAATCCTATCATGTGTGATACTGCCTGCTGAGAACCTGTATCTACTCCTATCATGTGTGATACTGTATGCTAAGCCACTGTATCTAATCCTATCATGTGTGATACTGTCTGCTGAGCTGTGTATCTAATCCTATCATGTGTGATACTGTCTGCTGAGCTGTGTATCTAATACTATCATGTGTGATACTGTCTGCCGAGACAGTGTATCTAATCCTATCATGTGTGATACTGTCTACGTAGCTGTGTATCTAATCCTATCATGTGTGATACTGTCTGCTGAGATACTGTATCTAATCCTATCATGTGTGATACTGCCTGCTGAGCTGTGTATCTAATCCTATCATGTGTGATACTGTCTGCTGAGCTGTGTATCTAATCCATCCTATCATGTGTGATACTGCCTGCTGAGCTGTGTATCTAATCCTATCATGTGTGATACTGTCTGCTGAGCCGTGTATCTAATCCTATCATGTGTGATACTGTCTGCTGAGATGTGTATCTAATCCTATCATGTGTGATACTGTCTGCTGAGCTGTGTATCTAATCCTATCATGTGTGATACTGTCTGCTGAGCTGTGTATCTAATCCTATAATGTGTGATACTGTCTGCTGAGCTGTGTATCTAATCCTATCATGTGTGATACTGTCTGCTGAGCTGTGTATCTAATCCTATCATGTGTGATACTGTCTGCTCAGCTGTGTATCTAATCCTATCATGTGTGATACTGTCTCCTGCGCTACTGTATCTAATCCTATCATGTGTGATACTGTCTGCTGAGCTGTGTATCTAATCCTATCATGTGTGATACTGTCTGCTGAGCTGTGTATCTAATCCTATCATGTGTGATACTGTCTGCTGAGCCACTGTATCTAATCCTATCATGTGTGATACTGTCTGCTGAGCTGTGTATCTAATCCTATCATGTGTGATACTGTCTGCTGAGCTGTGTATCTAATCCTAGCACGTGTGATACTATCTGCTGAGATGTGTATCTAATCCTATCATGTGTGATACTGCCTGCTGAGAACCTGTATCTGCTCCTATCATGTGTGATACTGTCTGCTGAGATACTGTATCTAATCCTATCATGTGTGATACTGCCTGCTGAGCTGTGTATCTAATCCTATCATGTGTGATACTGTCTGCTGAGCTGTGTATCTAATCCTATCATGTGTGATACTGTCTGCTGAGCTGTGTATCTAATCCTATCATGTGTGATACTGTCTGCTGAGCTGTGTATCTAATCTTAACATGTGTGATACTGTCTGCTGAGCTGTGTATCTAATCCTATCATGTGTGATACCCTCAACTGAGCTGTGTATCTAATCCTATAATGTGTGATACTGTCTGCTGAGCTGTGTATCTAATCCTATCATGTGTGATACTGTCTGCCGAGCTGTGTATCTAATCCTATCATGTGTGATACTGTATGCTGAGCTGTGTATCTAATCCTATCATGTGTGATACTGCCTGCTGAGCTGTGTATCTAATCCAATCATGTGTGATACTGTCTGCTGAGCTGTGTATCTAATGCTATCATGGGTGATACTGTCTGCTGAGCTGTGTATCTAATCCTATCATGTGTGATACTGCCTGCTGAGCTGTGTATCTAATCCAATCATGTGTGATACTGTCTGCTGAGCTGTGTATCTAATGCTATCATGGGTGATACTGTCTGCTGAGCTGTGTATCTAATCCTATCATGTGTGGTACTGTCTGCTGAGCTGTGTATCTAATCCTATCATGTGTGATACTGCCTGCAGAGCCACTGTATCTAATCCTATCATGTGTGATACTGTCTGCTGAGCGGTGTATCTAATCCTATCATGTGTGATACTGTCTGCTGAGCTGTGTATCTAATCCTATCATGTGTGATACTGTCTGCAGAGCTGTGTATCTAATCCTGCCATGTGTGATACTGTATCTAATCCTATCGTTTGTGCGATACGGTCTGCTGAGCGACTGTATCTAATCCTATCATGTGTGATACTGTCTAATGAGATGTGTATCTAATCCCATCATGTGATACTGTCTGCTGAGCTGTGTATCTAATCCTGTCATGTGTGATACTGTCTGCTGAGCTGTGTATCTAATCCTATCATGTGTGATACTGTCTTCTGAGCCACTGTATCTAATCCTATCACGTGTGATACTGTCTGCTGAGCTCTGTATCTAATCCTATCATGTGTGATACTGTCTGCAGAGCTGTGTATCTAATTCTATCATGTGTGATACTGTATGCTGAGTTGTGTATCTAATCCTATCATGTGTGATACTGTCTGCTGAGCTGTGTATCTAATCCTATCATGTGTGATACTGTCTGCTGTATCTAATCCGATCATGTGTGATACTGTCTGCTGAGCTGTGTATCTAATCCTATCATGTGTGATACTGCCTGCTGAGCCGTGTATCTAATCCTATCATGTGTGATATTGCCTGCTGAGCTGTGTATCTAATCCAATCATGTGTGATACTGTCTGCTGAGCTGTGTATCTAATCCTATCATGTGTGATACTGTCTGCTGAGCTGTGTATCTAATCCTATCATGTGTGATACTGTCTGCTGAGCTGTGTATCTAATCCTATCGTTTGTGCGATACGGTCTGCTGAGCGACTGTATCTAATCCTATCATGTGTGATACTGTCTAATGAGATGTGTATCTAATCCTGTCATGTGTGATACTGTCTGCTGAGCTGTGTATCTAATCCCATCATGTGTGATACTGTCTACTGAGCTGTGTATCTAATCCTATCATGTGTGATACTGTCTGCTGAGCTGTGTATCTAATCCTATCATGTGTGATACTGTCTGCTGAGCTGTGTATCTAATACTATCATGTGTGATACTGTCTGCTGAGCGGTGTATCTAATCCTATCATGTGTGATACTGTCTGCTGAGCCCTGTATCTAATCCCATCATGTGTGATACTGTCTACTGAGCTGTGTATCTAATCCTATCACGTGTGATACTGTCTGCTGAGCTGTGTATCTAATCCTATCATGTGTGATACTGTCTGCTGAGCTGTGTATCTAATCCTATCACGTGTGATACTGTCTGCTGAGCTGTGTATCTAATCCTATCATGTGTGATACTGTCTGCTGAGCTGTGTATCTAATCCTATCATGTGTGATACTGTCTGCTGAGCTGTGTATCTAATCCTATCATGTGTGATACTGTCTGCTGAGCTGTGTATCTAATCCTATCATGTGTGATACTGTCTGCTGAGCTGTGTCTCTAATCCTATCATGTGTGATACTGTCTGCTGAGCCACTGTATCTAATCCTATCATGTGTGATACTGTCTGCTGAGCTGTGTATCTAATCCTATCATGTGTGATACTGTCTGCTGAGCTGTGTATCTAATCCTATCATGTGTGATGCTGTCTAATGAGCTGTGTATCTAATCCCATCATGTGATACTGTCTGCTGAGCTGTGTATCTAATCCTATCCTGTGTGATACTGTCTGCTGAGCTGTGTATCTAATCCTATCATGTGTGATACTGTCTGCTGAGCCACTGTATCTAATCCCATCATGTGTGATACTGTCTACTGAGCTGTGTATCTAATCCTATCATGTGTGATACTGTCTGCTGAGCTGTGTATCTAATCCTATCATGTGTGATACTGTCTGCTGAGCTGTGTATCTAATCCTATCATGTGTGATACTGTCTGCTGAGCTGTGTATCTAATCCTATCATGTGTGATACTGTCTGCTGAGCTGTGTCTCTAATCCTATCATGTGTGATACTGTCTACTGAGCTGTGTATCTAATCCTATCATGTGATATTGTCTGCTGAGCTGTGTATCTAATCCTATCATGTGTGATATTGCCTGCTGAGCCGTGTATCTAATCCTATCATGTGTGATATTGCCTGCTGAGCTGTGTATCTAATCCAATCATGTGTGATACTGTCTACTGACCAGTGTATCTAATCCTATCATGTGTGATACTGTCTGCTGAGCTGTGTATCTAATCCAATCATGTGTGATACTGTCTGCTGAGCGGTGTATCTAATCCCATCATGTGTGATACTGGCTGCTGTATCTAATCCTATCATGTGTGATACTGTCTGCTGAGCTGTGTATCTAATCCTATTATGTGTGATACTGTCTGCTGAGCCTTGTATCTAATCCTATCATGTGTGATACTGTCTGCTGAGCTGTGTATCTAATCCTATCATGTGTGATACGGTCTGCTGAGCTGTGTATCTAATCCTATCATGTGTGATACTGTCTGCTGAGCTGTGCATCTAATCCTATCATGTGTGATACTGTCTGCTGAGCTGTGTATCTAATCCTATCATGTGTGATACTGTCTGCTGAGCTGTGTATCTAATCCTATCATGTGTGATACTGTCTGCTGAGCTGTGTATCTAATCCTATCATGTGTGATACTGTCTGCTGAGCTGTGTATCTAATCCTATCATGTGTGATACTGTCTGCTGAGCTGTGTATCTAATCCTATCATGTGTGATACTGTCTGCTCAGCTGTGTATCTAATCCGATCATGTGTGATACTGTCTGCTGAGCTGTGTATCTAATCCTATACTGTGTGATACTGTCTGCTGAGCTGTGTATCTAATCCTATCGTGTGATACTGTCTGCTGAGCTGTGTATCTAATCCTATCATGTGTGATACTGCCTGCTGAGCTGTGTATCTAATCCTATCATGTGTGATACTGTCTGCTGAGCTGTGTATCTAATCCTATCATGTGTGATACTGTCTGCTGAGCTGTGTATCTAATCCTATCATGTGTGATACTGTCTGCTGAGCTGTGTGTCTAATCCTATCCTGTGTGATACTGTCTGCTGAGCTGTGTGTCTAATCCTATCATGTGTGATACTGTCTGCTGATCAGTGTATCTAATCCTATCATGTGTGATACTGTCTGCTGAGCTGTGTCTCTAATCCTATAATGTGTGATACTGTCTGCTGAGCTGTGTATCTAATCCTATCATGTGTGATACTGTCTGCTGAGCTGTGTATCTAATCCTATTATGTGTGATACTGTCTGCTGAGCTGTGTATCTAATCCTATCATGTGTGATACTGTCTGCTGAGCTGTGTATCTAATCCTATCATGTGTGATACTGTCTGCTGAGCTGTGTATCCAATCCTATCGTGTGATACTGTCTGCTGAGCTGTGTATCTAATCCTATCATGTGTGATACTGTCTGCTGAGCTGTGTATCTAATCCTATCATGTGTGATACTGTCTGCTGAGCTGTGTCTCTAATCCTATAATGTGTGATACTGTCTGCTGAGCTGTGTATCTAATCCTATCATGTGTGATACTGTCTGCTGAGCTGTGTATCTAATCCTATCATGTGTGATACTGTCTGCTGAGCTGTGTATCTAATCCTATCATGTGTGATACTGTCTGCTGAGCTGTGTATCTAATCCTATCATGTGCGATACTGTCTACTGACCCACTGTATCTAATCCTATCATGTGTGATACTGTCTGCTGAGCTGTGTATCTAATCCTATCATGTGTGATACTGTCTGCTGAGCTGTGTATCTAATCCTATGATGTGTGATACTGTCTGCTGAGCTGTGTATCTAATCCTATCATGTGTGATACTGTCTGCTGAGCTGTGTATCTAATCCTATCATGTGCGATACTGTCTACTGACCCACTGTATCTAATCCTATCATGTGTGATACTGTCTGCTGAGCTGTGTATCTAATCCTATCACGTGTGATACTGTCTGCTGAGCTGTGTATCTAATCCTATCATGTGTGATACTGTCTGCTGAGCTGTGTATCTAATCCTATCATGTGTGATACTGTCTGCTGAGCTGTGTATCTAATCCTATCATGTGTGATACTGTCTGCTGAGCAGTGTATCCAATCCTATCATGTGTGATACTGTCTGCTGAGCTGTGTATCTAATCCTACCATGTGTGATACTGTCTGCTGAGCTGTGTATCTAATCCTATCACGTGTGATATTGTCTGCTGAGCTGTGTATCTAATCCTATCATGTGTGATACTGTCTGCTGAGCTGTGTATCTAATCCTATCATGTGTGATACTGTCTGCTGAGCTGTGTATCTAATCCTATCATGTGTGATACTGTCTGCTGAGCAGTGTATCTAATCCTATCATGTGTGATACTGTCTGCTGAGCTGTGTATCTAATCCTACCATGTGTGATACTGTCTGCTGAGCTGTGTATCTAATCCTATCATGTGTGATACTGTCTGCTGAGCTGTGTATCTAATCCTATCATGTGTGATACTGTCTGCTGAGCTGTGTATCTAATCCTATCATGTGTGATACTGTCTGCTGAGCTGCTGTATCTAATCCTATCATGTGTGATACTGTCTGCTGAGCTGTGTATCTAATCCTATCATGTGTGATACTGTCTGCTGAGCTGTGTATCTAATCATATCATGTGTGATACTGTCTGCTGAGCTGGGTATCTAATCCTATCATGTGTGATACTGTCTGCTGAGCGGTGTATCTAATGCTATCATGTGTGATACTGTCTGCTGAGCTGTGTATCTAATCCTATCATGTGTGATACTGTCTGCTGAGCTGTGTATCTAATCCTATCATGTGTGATACTGACTGCTGAGCTGTGTATCTAATCCTATCATGTGTGATACTGTCTGCTGAGCTGTGTATCTAATCCTATCATGTGTGATACTGTCTGCTGAGCTGTGTATCTAATCCTATCATGTGTGATACTGTCTGCTGAGCTGTGTATCTAATCCTATCATGTGTGATACTGTCTGCTGAGCCGTGTATCTAATCCTATCATGTGTGATACTGTCTGCTGAGCTGTGTATCTAATCCTATCATGTGTGACACTGTCTGCTGAACTGTGTATCTAATCCTATCATGTGTGATACTGTCTGCCGAGCTGCTGTATCTAATCCTATCATGTGTGATACTGTCTGCTGAGCTGTGTATCTAATCCTATCATGTGTGATACTGTCTGCTGAGCTGTGTATCTAATCCTATCATGTGTGATACTGTCTGCTGAGCTGTATCTAATCCTATCATGTGTGATACTGTCTGCCGAGCTGCTGTATCTAATCCTATCATGTGTGATACTGTCTGCTGAGCTGTGTATCTAATCCTGTCATGTGTGATACTGTCTGCTGAGCTGTGTCTCTAATCCTATCATGTGTGATACTGTCTGCTGAGCTGTGTATCTAATCCAATCATGTGTGATACTGTCTTCTGAGCCGTGTATCTAATTCTATCATGTGTGATACTGTCTGCTGAGCTGTGTATCTAATCCTATCATGTGTGATACTGTCTGCTGAGCCACTGTATCTAATCCTATCATGTGTGATACTGTCTGCTGAGCTGTGTATCTAATCCTATCATGTGTGATACTGTCTGCTGAGCTGTGTATCTAATCCTATCATGTGTGATACTGTCTGCTGAGCTGTGTATCTAATCCTATCATGTGTGATACTGTCTGCTGAGCCGTGTATCTAATCCTATCATGTGTGATACTGTCTGCTGAGCTGTGTATCTAATCCTATCATGTGTGATACGGTCTGCTGATCTGTGTATCTAATCCTATCATGTGTGATACTGTCTGTTGAGCTGTGTATCTAATCCTATCATGTGTGATACCCTCTACTGAGCTATGTATCTAATCCTATCCTGTGTGATACTGTCTGCTGAGCTATGTATCTAATCCTATCATGTGTGATACTGTCTGTTGAGCTGTGTATCTAATCCTATCATGTGTGATACCCTCTACTGAGCTATGTATCTAATCCTATCATGTGTGATACTGTCTGCTGATCTGTGTATCTAATCCTATCATGTGTGATACTGTCTGTTGAGCTGTGTATCTAATCCTATCATGTGTGATACCCTCTACTGAGCTATGTATCTAATCCTATCCTGTGTGATACTGTCTGCTGAGCTGTGTATCTAATCCTATCCTGTGTGATACTGTCTGCTGAGCCCTGTATCTAATCCTATCATGTGTGATACTGTCTTCTGAGCCTCTGTATCTGATCCTGTCATGTGTGATACCCTCTACTGAGCTATGTATCTAATCCTATCCTGTGTGATACTGTCTGCTGAGCCGTGTATCTAATCCTATCATGTGTGATACTGTCTGCTGAGCTGTGTATCTAATCCTATCATGTGTGATACTGTCTCCTGCGCTACTGTATCTAATCCTATCATGTGTGATACTCTCTGCTGAGCTGTGTCTCTAATCCTATCATGTGTGATACTGTCTGCTGAGCTGTGTATCTAATCCTATCATGTGTGATACTGTCTGCTGAGCTGTGTCTCTAATCCTATCATGTGTGATACTGTCTGCTGAGCTGTGTATCTAATCCTATCATGTGTGACACTGTCTGCTGAGCCGTGTATCTAATCCTATCATGTGTGATACTGTCTGCTGAGCTGTGTATCTAATCCTATCATGTGTGATACTGTCTGCTGAGCTGTGTATCTAATCCTATCATGTGTGATACTGTCTGCTGAGCTGTGTATCTAATCCCATCATGTGTGATACTGTCTGCTGAGCTGTGTTTCTAATCCTATCATGTGTGACACTGTGTGCTGAGCCGTGTATCTAATCCTATCATGTGTGATACTGTCTGCTCAGCTGTGTATCTAATCCTATCATGTGTGATACTGTCTACTGAGCCGCTGTATCTAATTGTATCATGTGTGATACTGTCTGCTGAGCCTGTGTATCTAATCCTATCATGTGTGATACTGCTTGCTGAGCCCTATATCTAATCCAACCATGTGTGATACTGTCTGCTGAGCTGTGTATCTAATCCTATCATGTGTGATACTGTCTGCTGAGCAGTGTATCTAATCCTATCATGTGTGATACTGTCTGCTGAGCTGTGTATCTAATCCTATCATGTGTGATACTGTCTGCTGAGCTGTGTATCTAATCCTATCATGTGTGTACTGTCTGCTGAGCTGTGTATCTAATCCTATCATGTGTGATACTCTCTGCTGAGCTGTGTATCTAATCCTATCATGTGTGATACTGTCTGCTGAGCTGTGTATCTAATCCTATCACGTGTGATACTGTCTGCTGAGCTGTGTATCTAATCCTATCATGTGTGACACTGTCTGCTGAGCTGTGTATCTAATCCTATCATGTGTGATACTGTCTGCTGAGCTGTGTATCTAATCCTATCATGTGTGATACTGTCTGTTGAGCTGTGTATCTAATCCTATCATGTGTGATACTGTCTGCTGAGCTGTGTATCTAATCCTATCATGTGTGATACTCTCTGCTGAGCCGTGTCTCTAATCCTATCATGTGTGATACTGTCTGCTGAGCCGTGTATCTAATCCTATCATGTGTGATACTGTCTGCTGAGCTGCTGTATCTAATCCTATCCTGTGTGATACTGTCTGCTGAGCTGTGTATCTAATCCTATCATGTGTGATACTGTCTGCTGAGCTGTGTATCTAATCCTATCATGTGTGATACTGTCTGCTGAGCTGTGTATCTAATCCTATCACGTGTGATACTGTCTGCTGAGCTGTGTATCTAATCCTATCACGTGTGATACTGTCTGCTGAGCTGTGTATCTAATCCTATCATGTGTGATACTGTCTGCTGAGCTGTGTATCTAATCCTATCATGTGTGATACTGTCTGCTGAGCTGTGTATCTAATCCTATCATGTGTGATACTGTCTGCTGAGCCGTGTATCTAATCCTATCATGTGTGATACTGTCTGCTGAGCTGTGTATCTAATCCTATCATGTGTGATACTGTCTGCTGAGCTGTGTATCTAATCCTATCATGTGTGATACTGTCTGCTGAGCTGTGTATCTAATCCTATCATGTGTGATACTGTCTGTTGAGCTGTGTATCTAATCCTATCATGTGTGATACTGTCTGCTGAGCTGTGTATCTAATCCTATCATGTGTGATACTCTCTGCTGAGCTGTGTCTCTAATCCTATCATGTGTGATACTGTCTGCTGAGCCGTGTATCTAATCCTATCATGTGTGATACTGTCTGCTGAGCTGCTGTATCTAATCCTATCCTGTGTGATACTGTCTGCTGAGCTGTGTATCTAATCCTATCATGTGTGATACTGTCTGCTGAGCTGTGTATCTAATCCTATCATGTGTGATACTGTCTGCTGAGCTGTGTATCTAATCCTATCACGTGTGATACTGTCTGCTGAGCTGTGTATCTAATCCTATCACGTGTGATACTGTCTGCTGAGCTGTGTATCTAATCCTATCATGTGTGATACTGTCTGCTGAGCTGTGTATCTAATCCTATCATGTGTGATACTGTCTGCTGAGCTGTGTATCTAATCCTATCATGTGTGATACTGTCTGCTGAGCCGTGTATCTAATCCTATCATGTGTGATACTGTCTGCTGAGCTGTGTATCTAATCCTATCATGTGTGATACTGTCTGCTGAGCTGTGTATCTAATCCTATCATGTGTGATACTGTCTGCTGAGCTGTGTATCTAATCCTATCATGTGTGATACTGTCTGCAGAGCTGTGTATCTAATCCTATCATGTGTGATACTGTCTGCTGAGCTGTGTATCTAATCCTATCATGTGTGATATTGTCTGCTGAGCTGTGTATCTAATCCTATGATGTGTGATACTGTCTGCTGAGCTGTGTATCTAATCCTATCACGTGTGATACTGTCTGCTGAGCTGTGTATCTAATCCTATCATGTGCGATACTGTCTACTGACCCACTGTATCTAATCCTATCATGTGTGATACTGTCTGCTGAGCTGTGTCTCTAATCCTATCATGTGTGATACTGTCTGCTGAGCTGTGTATCTAATCCTATCATGTGTGATACTGTCTGCTGAGCTGTGTATCTAATCCTATCATGTGTGATACTGTCTGCTGAGCTGTGTATCTAATCCTATCACGTGTGATACTGTCTGCTGAGCTGTGTATCTAATCCTATCATGTGTGATACTGTCTGCTGAGCTGTGTATCTAATCCTATCATGTGTGATACTGTCTGCTGAGCTGTGTATCTAATCCTATCATGTGTGATACTGTCTGCTGAGCTGTGTATCTAATCCTATCATGTGTGACACTGTCTGCTGAGCTGTGTATCTAATCCTATCATGTGTGATACTGACTGCTGAGCTGTGTATCTAATCCTATCATGTGTGATACTGTCTGCTGAGCTGTGTATCTAATCCTATCATGTGTGATACTGTCTGCTGAGCCGTGTATCTAATCCTATCATGTGTGATACTGTCTGCTGAGCTGTGTATCTAATCCTATCATGTGTGATACCCTCTACTGAGCTATGTATCTAATCCTATCCTGTGTGATACTGTCTGCTGAGCTGTGTATCTAATCCTATCATGTGTGATACTGTCTTCTGAGCCTCTGTATCTGATCCTGTCATGTGTGATACTGTCTGCTGAGCTGTGTATCTAATCCTATCATGTGTGATACTGTCTGCTGAGCTGTGTATCTAATCCTATCATGTGTGATACTGTCTGCTGAGCTGTGTATCTAATCCTATCATGTGTGATAATGTCTGCTGAGCTGTGTATCTAATCCTATCATGTGTGATACTGTCTGCTGAGCTGTGGATCTAATCCTATCATGTGTGATACTGTCTGCTGAGCCGTGTATCTAATCCTATCATGTGTGATACTGTCTGCTGAGCCCTGTATCTAATCCTATCATGTGTGATACTGTCTTCTGAGCCGTGTATCTAATCCTATCATGTGTGATACTGTCTGCTGAGCTGTGTATCTAATCCTATCATGTGTGATACTGTCTGCTGAGCCACTGTATCTAATCCCATCATGTGTGATACTGTCTGCTGAGCTGTGTATCTAATCCCATCATGTGTGATACTGTCTGCTGAGCTGTGTATCTAATCCCATCATGTGTGATACTGTCTGCTGAGCTGTGTATCTAATCCTATCATGTGTGATACTGTCTGCTGAGCCCTGTATCTAATCCTATCATGTGTGATACTGTCTGCTGAGCTGTGTATCTAATCCTATATTGTGTGATACTGTCTGCTGAGCTATGTATCTAATCCTATCATGTGTGATACTGTCTGCTGAGCAGTGTATCTAATCCTATCATGTGTGATACTGTCTGCTGAGCTGTGTATCTAATCCTATCATGTGTGATACTGTCTGCTGAGCCGTGTATCTAATCCTATCATGTGTGATACTGTCTGCTGAGCCGTGTATCTGATCCTATCATGTGTGATACTGTCTGCTGAGCAGTGTATCTAATCCTATCATGTGTGATACTGTCTGCTGAGCTGTGTATCTAATCCTATCATGTGTGATACTGTCTGCTGAGCAGTGTATCTAATCCTATCATGTGTGATACTGTCTGCTGAGCTGTGTATCTAATCCTATCATGTGTGATACTGTCTGCTGAGCTGTGTATCTAATCCTATCATGTGTGATACTGTCTGCTGAGCAGTGTATCTAATCCTATCATGTGTGATACTGTCTGCTGAGCTGTGTATCTAATCCTATCATGTGTGATACTGTCTGCTGAGCCCTGTATCTAATCCTATCATGTGTGATACTGTCTGCTGAGCTGTGTATCTAATCCTATATTGTGTGATACTGTCTGCTGAGCTATGTATCTAATCCTATCATGTGTGATACTGTCTGCTGAGCAGTGTATCTAATCCTATCATGTGTGATACTGTCTGCTGAGCTGTGTATCTAATCCTATCATGTGTGATACTGTCTGCTGAGCTGTGTATCTAATCCTATCATGTGTGATACTGTCTGCTGAGCCGTGTATCTAATCCTATCACGTGTGATACTGTCTGCTGAACTGCGTATCTAATCCTATCCTGTGTGATACTGTCTGCTGAGCTGCCTATCTAATCCTATCATGTGTGATACTGTCTGCTGAGCCACTGTATCTAATCCTATCATGTGTGATACTGTCTACTGAGCTGTGTATCTAATCCTATCATGTGTGATACTGTCTGCTGAGCTGTGTATCTAATCCTATCATGTGTGATACTGTTTGCTGAGCTGTGTATCTAATCCTATCATGTGTGATACTGTCTGCTGAGCTGTGTATCTAATCCTGTCATGTGTGATACTGTCTGCTGAGCCACTGTATCTAATCCTATCATGTGTGATACTGTCTGCTGAGCAGTGTATCTAATCCTGTGATGTGTGATACTGTCTGCTGAGCTGTGTATCTAATCCTATCATGTGTGATACTGTCTGCTGAGCCACTGTATCTAATCCTATCATGTGTGATACTGTCTGCTGAGCCACTGTATCTAATCCTATCATGTGTGATACTGTCTGCTGAGCAGTGTATCTAATCCTGTGATGTGTGATACTGTCTGCTGAGCTGTGTATCTGATCCTATCATGTGTGATACTGTCTGCTGAGCTGTGTATCTAATCCTATCATGTGTGATACTGACTGCTGAGCTGTGTATCTAATCCTATCATGTGTGATACTGTCTGCTGAGCTGTGTATCTAATCCTATCATGTGTGATACTGTCTGCTGAGCTGTGTATCTAATCCTACCATGTGTGATACTGTCTACTGAGCTATGTATCTAATCCTATCATGTGTGATACTGTCTGCTGAGCTGTGTATCTAATCCTATCATGTGTGATACTGTCTGCTGAGCTGTGTATCTAATCCTATCATGTGTGATACTGTCTGCTGAGCTGTGTATCTAATCCAATCATGTGTGATACTGTCTTCTGAGCCGTGTATCTAATCCTATCATGTGTGATACTGTCTGCTGAGCTGTGTATCTATTCCTATCATGTGTGATACTGTCTGCTGAGCTGTGTATCTAATCCTATCATGTGTGATACTGTCTGCTGAGCTGTGTATCTAATCCTATCATGTGTGATACTCTCTGCTGAGCCGTGTCTCTAATCCTATCATGTGTGATACTGTCTGCTGAGCCGTGTATCTAATCCTATCATGTGTGATACTGTCTGCTGAGCTGCTGTATCTAATCCTATCCTGTGTGATACTGTCTGCTGAGCTGTGTATCTAATCCTATCATGTGTGATACTGTCTGCTGAGCTGTGTATCTAATCCTATCATGTGTGATACTGTCTGCTGAGCTGTGTATCTAATCCTATCACGTGTGATACTGTCTGCTGAGCTGTGTATCTAATCCTATCACGTGTGATACTGTCTGCTGAGCTGTGTATCTAATCCTATCATGTGTGATACTGTCTGCTGAGCTGTGTATCTAATCCTATCATGTGTGATACTGTCTGCTGAGCTGTGTATCTAATCCTATCATGTGTGATACTGTCTGCTGAGCCGTGTATCTAATCCTATCATGTGTGATACTGTCTGCTGAGCTGTGTATCTAATCCTATCATGTGTGATACTGTCTGCTGAGCTGTGTATCTAATCCTATCATGTGTGATACTGTCTGCTGAGCTGTGTATCTAATCCTATCATGTGTGATACTGTCTGCAGAGCTGTGTATCTAATCCTATCATGTGTGATACTGTCTGCTGAGCTGTGTATCTAATCCTATCATGTGTGATATTGTCTGCTGAGCTGTGTATCTAATCCTATGATGTGTGATACTGTCTGCTGAGCTGTGTATCTAATCCTATCACGTGTGATACTGTCTGCTGAGCTGTGTATCTAATCCTATCATGTGCGATACTGTCTACTGACCCACTGTATCTAATCCTATCATGTGTGATACTGTCTGCTGAGCTGTGTCTCTAATCCTATCATGTGTGATACTGTCTGCTGAGCTGTGTATCTAATCCTATCATGTGTGATACTGTCTGCTGAGCTGTGTATCTAATCCTATCATGTGTGATACTGTCTGCTGAGCTGTGTATCTAATCCTATCACGTGTGATACTGTCTGCTGAGCTGTGTATCTAATCCTATCATGTGTGATACTGTCTGCTGAGCTGTGTATCTAATCCTATCATGTGTGATACTGTCTGCTGAGCTGTGTATCTAATCCTATCATGTGTGATACTGTCTGCTGAGCTGTGTATCTAATCCTATCATGTGTGACACTGTCTGCTGAGCTGTGTATCTAATCCTATCATGTGTGATACTGACTGCTGAGCTGTGTATCTAATCCTATCATGTGTGATACTGTCTGCTGAGCTGTGTATCTAATCCTATCATGTGTGATACTGTCTGCTGAGCCGTGTATCTAATCCTATCATGTGTGATACTGTCTGCTGAGCTGTGTATCTAATCCTATCATGTGTGATACCCTCTACTGAGCTATGTATCTAATCCTATCCTGTGTGATACTGTCTGCTGAGCTGTGTATCTAATCCTATCATGTGTGATACTGTCTTCTGAGCCTCTGTATCTGATCCTGTCATGTGTGATACTGTCTGCTGAGCTGTGTATCTAATCCTATCATGTGTGATACTGTCTGCTGAGCTGTGTATCTAATCCTATCATGTGTGATACTGTCTGCTGAGCTGTGTATCTAATCCTATCATGTGTGATACTGTCTGCTGAGCTGTGTATCTAATCCTATCATGTGTGATACTGTCTGCTGAGCTGTGTATCTAATCCTATCATGTGTGATACTGTCTGCTGAGCTGTGTATCTAATCCTATCATGTGTGATACTGTCTGCTGAGCTGTGTATCTAATCCTATCATGTGTGATACTGTCTGCTGAGCTGTGGATCTAATCCTATCATGTGTGATACTGTCTGCTGAGCCGTGTATCTAATCCTATCATGTGTGATACTGTCTGCTGAGCCCTGTATCTAATCCTATCATGTGTGATACTGTCTTCTGAGCCGTGTATCTAATCCTATCATGTGTGATACTGTCTGCTGAGCTGTGTATCTAATCCTATCATGTGTGATACTGTCTGCTGAGCCACTGTATCTAATCCCATCATGTGTGATACTGTCTGCTGAGCTGTGTATCTAATCCCATCATGTGTGATACTGTCTGCTGAGCTGTGTATCTAATCCCATCATGTGTGATACTGTCTGCTGAGCTGTGTATCTAATCCTATCATGTGTGATACTGTCTGCTGAGCCCTGTATCTAATCCTATCATGTGTGATACTGTCTGCTGAGCTGTGTATCTAATCCTATATTGTGTGATACTGTCTGCTGAGCTATGTATCTAATCCTATCATGTGTGATACTGTCTGCTGAGCAGTGTATCTAATCCTATCATGTGTGATACTGTCTGCTGAGCTGTGTATCTAATCCTATCATGTGTGATACTGTCTGCTGAGCCGTGTATCTAATCCTATCATGTGTGATACTGTCTGCTGAGCCGTGTATCTGATCCTATCATGTGTGATACTGTCTGCTGAGCAGTGTATCTAATCCTATCATGTGTGATACTGTCTGCTGAGCTGTGTATCTAATCCTATCATGTGTGATACTGTCTGCTGAGCAGTGTATCTAATCCTATCATGTGTGATACTGTCTGCTGAGCTGTGTATCTAATCCTATCATGTGTGATACTGTCTGCTGAGCTGTGTATCTAATCCTATCATGTGTGATACTGTCTGCTGAGCAGTGTATCTAATCCTATCATGTGTGATACTGTCTGCTGAGCTGTGTATCTAATCCCATCATGTGTGATACTGTCTGCTGAGCTGTGTATCTAATCCTATCATGTGTGATACTGTCTGCTGAGCTGTGTATCTAATCCTATCATGTGTGATACTGTCTGCTGAGCTGTGTATCTAATCCTATCATGTGTGATACTGTCTGCTGAGCTGTGTATCTAATCCTATCATGTGTGATACTGTCTGCTGAGCCCTGTATCTAATCCTATCATGTGTGATACTGTCTGCTGAGCTGTGTATCTAATCCTATATTGTGTGATACTGTCTGCTGAGTTATGTATCTAATCCTATCATGTGTGATACTGTCTGCTGAGCAGTGTATCTAATCCTATCATGTGTGATACTGTCTGCTGAGCTGTGTATCTAATCCTATCATGTGTGATACTGTCTGCTGAGCTGTGTATCTAATCCTATCATGTGTGATACTGTCTGCTGAGCCGTGTATCTAATCCTATCATGTGTGATACTGTCTGCTGAACTGCGTATCTAATCCTATCCTGTGTGATACTGTCTGCTGAGCTGCCTATCTAATCCTATCATGTGTGATACTGTCTGCTGAGCCACTGTATCTAATCCTATCATGTGTGATACTGTCTACTGAGCTGTGTATCTAATCCTATCATGTGTGATACTGTCTGCTGAGCTGTGTATCTAATCCTATCATGTGTGATACTGTTTGCTGAGCTGTGTATCTAATCCTATCATGTGTGATACTGTCTGCTGAGCTGTGTATCTAATCCTGTCATGTGTGATACTGTCTGCTGAGCCACTGTATCTAATCCTATCATGTGTGATACTGTCTGCTGAGCAGTGTATCTAATCCTGTGATGTGTGATACTGTCTGCTGAGCTGTGTATCTAATCCTATCATGTGTGATACTGTCTGCTGAGCCACTGTATCTAATCCTATCATGTGTGATACTGTCTGCTGAGCCACTGTATCTAATCCTATCATGTGTGATACTGTCTGCTGAGCAGTGTATCTAATCCTGTGATGTGTGATACTGTCTGCTGAGCTGTGTATCTGATCCTATCATGTGTGATACTGTCTGCTGAGCTGTGTATCTAATCCTATCATGTGTGATACTGACTGCTGAGCTGTGTATCTAATCCTATCATGTGTGATACTGTCTGCTGAGCTGTGTATCTAATCCTATCATGTGTGATACTGTCTGCTGAGCTGTGTATCTAATCCTACCATGTGTGATACTGTCTACTGAGCTATGTATCTAATCCTATCATGTGTGATACTGTCTGCTGAGCTGTGTATCTAATCCTATCATGTGTGATACTGTCTGCTGAGCTGTGTATCTAATCCTATCATGTGTGATACTGTCTGCTGAGCTGTGTATCTAATCCAATCATGTGTGATACTGTCTTCTGAGCCGTGTATCTAATCCTATCATGTGTGATACTGTCTGCTGAGCTGTGTATCTATTCCTATCATGTGTGATACTGTCTGCTGAGCTGTGTATCTAATCCTATCATGTGTGATACTGTCTGCTGAGCTGTGTATCTAATCCTATCATGTGTGATACTGTTTGCTGAGCTGTGTATCTAATCCTATCATGTGTGATACTGTCTGCTGAGCTGTGTATCTAATCCTATCATGTGTGATACTGTCTGCTGAGCTGCGTATCTAATCCTATCATGTGTGATACTGTCTGCTGAGCAGTGTATCTAATCCTATCATGTGTGATACTGTCTGCTGAGCTGTGGATCTAATCCTATCATGTGTGATACTGTCTGCTGAGCTGTGTATCTAATCCTATCATGTGTGATACTGTCTGCTGAGCCCTGTATCTAATCCTATCATGTGTGATACTGTCTTCTGAGCCGTGTATCTAATCCTATCATGTGTGATACTGTCTGCTGAGCTGTGTATCTAATCCTATCATGTGTGATACTGTCTGCTGAGCCACTGTATCTAATCCCATCATGTGTGATACTGTCTGCTGAGCTGTGTATCTAATCCCATCATGTGTGATACTGTCTGCTGAGCTGTGTATCTAATCCCATCATGTGTGATACTGTCTGCTGAGCTGTGTATCTAATCCTATCATGTGTGATACTGTCTGCTGAGCCCTGTATCTAATCCTATCATGTGTGATACTGTCTGCTGAGCCGTGTATCTAATCCTATCATGTGTGATACTGTCTGCTGAGCTGTGTCTAGTCCTATCATGTGTGATACTGTCTGCTGAGCTGCTGTATCTAATCCTATCATGTGTGATACTGTCTGCTGATCAGTGTATCTAATCCTATCATGTGTGATACTGTCTGCTGAGCTGTGTATCTAATCCTATCATGTGTGATACTGTCTGCTGAGCCACTGTATCTAATCCCATCATGTGTGATACTGTCTGCTGAGCTGTGTATCTAATCCCATCATGTGTGATACTGTCTGCTGAGCTGTGTATCTAATCCCATCATGTGTGATACTGTCTGCTGAGCTGTGTATCTAATCCTATCATGTGTGATACTGTCTGCTGAGCCCTGTATCTAATCCTATCATGTGTGATATTGTCTGCTGAGCTGTGTATCTAATCCTATATTGTGTGATACTGTCTGCTGAGCTATGTATCTAATCCTATCATGTGTGATACTGTCTGCTGAGCTGTGTATCTAATCCTATCATGTGTGATACTGTCTGCTGAGCTGTGTATCTAATCCTGTCATGTGTGATACTGTCTGCTGAGCTGTGTATCTAATCCTATCATGTGTGATACTGTCTGCTGAGCCGTGTATCTAATCCTATCATGTGTGATACTGTCTGCTGAGCCGTGTATCTGATCCTATCATGTGTGATACTGTCTGCTGAGCAGTGTATCTAATCCTATCATGTGTGATACTGTCTGCTGAGCTGTGTATCTAATCCTATCATGTGTGATACTGTCTGCTGAGCAGTGTATCTAATCCTATCATGTGTGATACTGTCTGCTGAGCTGTGTATCTAATCCTATCATGTGTGATACTGTCTGCTGAGCTGTGTATCTAATCCTATCATGTGTGATACTGTCTGCTGAGCTGTGTATCTAATCCTATCATGTGTGATACTGTCTGCTGAGCTGTGTATCTAATCCTATCATGTGTGATACGGTCTGCTGAGCAGTGTATCTAATCTTATCATGTGTGATACTGTCTGCTGAGCTGCTATATCTAATCCTATCATGTGTGATACTGTCTGCTGAACTGTGTATCTAATCCTATCCTGTGTGATACTGTCTGCTGAGCCACTGTATCTAATCCTATCATGTGTGATACTGTCTGCTGAACTGTGTATCTAATCCTATCCTGTGTGATACTGTCTGCTGAGCCACTGTATCTAATCCTATCATGTGTGATACTGTCTACTGAGCTGTGTATCTAATCCTATCATGTGTGATACTGTCTGCTGAGCTGTGTATCTAATCCTATCATGTGTGATACTGTTTGCTGAGCTGTGTATCTAATCCTATCATGTGTGATACTGTCTGCTGAGCTGTGTATCTAATCCTGTCATGTGTGATACTGTCTGCTGAGCCACTGTATCTAATCCTATCATGTGTGATACTGTCTGCTGAGCAGTGTATCTAATCCTGTGATGTGTGATACTGTCTGCTGAGCTGTGTATCTAATCCTATCATGTGTGATACTGTCTGCTGAGCCACTGTATCTAATCCTATCATGTGTGATACTGTCTGCTGAGCCACTGTATCTAATCCTATCATATGTGATACTGTCTGCAGAGCTGTGTATCTGATCCTATCATGTGTGATACTGTCTGCTGAGCTGTGTATCTAATCCTATCATGTGTGATACTGACTGCTGAGCTGTGTATCTAATCCTATCATGTGTGATACTGTCTGCTGAGCTGTGTATCTAATCCTATCATGTGTGATACTGTCTGCTGAGCTGTGTATCTAATCCTACCATGTGTGATACTGTCTACTGAGCTATGTATCTAATCCTATCATGTGTGATACTGTCTGCTGAGCTGTGTATCTAATCCTATCATGTGTGATACTGTCTGCTGAGCTGTGTATCTAATCCTATCATGTGTGATACTGTCTGCTGAGCTGTGTATCTAATCCTATCATGTGTGATACTGTCTGCTGAGCTGTGTATCTAATCCTATCATGTGTGATACTGTCTGCTGAGCTGTGTATCTAATCCTATCATGTGTGATACTGTCTGCTGAGCTGTGTATCTAATCCTATCATGTGTGATACTGTCTGCTGAGCTGTGGATCTAATCCTATCATGTGTGATACTGTCTGCTGAGCTGTGTATCTAATCCTATCATGTGTGATACTGTCTGCTGAGCCCTGTATCTAATCCTATCATGTGTGATACTGTCTTCTGAGCCGTGTATCTAATCCTATCATGTGTGATACTGTCTGCTGAGCTGTGTATCTAATCCTATCATGTGTGATACTGTCTGCTGAGCCACTGTATCTAATCCCATCATGTGTGATACTGTCTGCTGAGCTGTGTATCTAATCCCATCATGTGTGATACTGTCTGCTGAGCTGTGTATCTAATCCCATCATGTGTGATACTGTCTGCTGAGCTGTGTATCTAATCCTATCATGTGTGATACTGTCTGCTGAGCCCTGTATCTAATCCTATCATGTGTGATACTGTCTGCTGAGCTGTGTATCTAATCCTATCATGTGTGATACTGTCTGCTGAGCTGTGTATCTAATCCTATCATGTGTGATACTGTCTGCTGAGCCACTGTATCTAATCCCATCATGTGTGATACTGTCTGCTGAGCTGTGTATCTAATCCCATCATGTGTGATACTGTCTGCTGAGCTGTGTATCTAATCCCATCATGTGTGATACTGTCTGCTGAGCTGTGTATCTAATCCTATCATGTGTGATACTGTCTGCTGAGCCCTGTATCTAATCCTATCATGTGTGATACTGTCTGCTGAGCTATGTATCTAATCCTATCATGTGTGATACTGTCTGCTGAGCTATGTATCTAATCCTATCATGTGTGATACTGTCTGCTGAGCTGTGTATCTAATCCTATCATGTGTGATACTGTCTGCTGAGCCCTGTATCTAATCCTATCATGTGTGATACTGTCTGCTGAGCTGTGTATCTAATCCTATATTGTGTGATACTGTCTGCTGAGCTATGTATCTAATCCTATCATGTGTGATACTGTCTGCTGAGCTGTGTATCTAATCCTATCATGTGTGATACTGTCTGCTGAGCTGTGTATCTAATCCTATCATATATATATATTGTCGTCCGAGGGCCCACATAAACCTGGAGCCGGCCCCTGCCCGTTGCTAAGGCTGGATTCACACGAGCATGTGCTTTTTGCGCAGGCAAAAAAAGGCGGCATTTTGCCTGCGCAAAAGCCACTTAGCAGCTCCGTGTGTCACCCCGTATGATGCGGGGGGTCTGTGTGATTTTCGCGCAGCCGCCATCATTATGACACTCCGTTCGGATGTTTGTAGCACGTGGCGCTTTTCTGTTTTCATTCATCCTTTTCACTGCTGTTGCGCGATTCACGCTGTTCGCACAGAAGCGCTTCCGTGCGGCATGCGTGGTTTTCACGCACCCATTGACTTCAATGGGTGCGTGATGCGCCAAAAACGCTCAACGAACGGACATGTCGTGACTTTTACGCAGCGGACCAACGCTGCGTAAAATCACGCATATGTCTGCACGTCCCCATAGACGAACACATAGACTGCAAATCACGCGCGTTGCACGGACATATATCCCGTTTGTCTGAATAAGCCCTAAAGGTGACATTTCCCTCCAGGCATCAAGGCCCAAAACTCTACCGGTCATGAAGAGGTTAAAGAGTGGGACGTTGACTTGCGTGCAGCCGCCTGTAGGGGGTAGTAGTGAGGCAGTGTTCACCTTTGTACTGTGACTCAGCGGAGCTCCTGTGCTATACATATCAGTGCTGGAGCGGCACAAGCGACTATCTACACCACGCGGCCGGACGTCTCCTCCTCACACAAGTAACTGCAGCGCCTCTTTACGTGACTATTTAATGTTTAGTATTAGAGCCGCTCTATCGTGAACCCTGGACTTCTGCTCCATCCAGATCACATGTAACCAGTTAGCTGTCAGTGAATGTTTCCTGCGAGTACCTGTGATTGCTGGATGTGAATGGAATGTTTGTCTGATAACTTTGTGCCGCGGCCTCTGCGTGCTGTAACCGTTGCGTCTTTCTTGCAGTGTCGGGATATACAGTGACTTACTTCCCCGTCAGAGGTGAATATAACCGTTATTACGTAACACTCGTGGTAGGAACGCTCTGCGGGGGATCGGGCTTTGACCTTCATAAGGGACAACGTCAAGTTCAGAAAAAACAGTGACAGCCACAGTGCCCCCATAACAGTGACAAACTCAATCACTGATAACATTGACAAAGTGCCCCCATAAGATTGACACCCTCAATGACAGACAAAACAGTGACAGCCAAAATGCCCCCATAATATTGGCACTTATTTCCAATGTATACTATGTGCACGCAGTGTGAACAGAGCCTTACAGGTCACCTCGCACAGATTTGTAGATCACGTCTACTCCCAGCCCTCTCGTGGCAGCGTTCGTTTATGTCGTGTCCTTTGTTTCTTCCTTTGTGGATCAGTCTCATTTCCAGAAATGTTGATGTCACTTATACAAGTTCCAGCACTCTTTTCCCAGGGAGAGCGGAGGCGATCCGACTGTTACTGGCAGATCAAGGTGCCTCATGGACTGATGACGAGGTAAAGATGGAGGACTGGACCGCAGGGATCAGAGATCTGAAGAAAAATGCGGTGAGAAAACCCGTGAGACATGAGCGCGCGCAGAGTATCTATAGAGCGCGCGCAGAGTATCTATAGAGCGCGCGCAGAGTATCTACAGAGTGCGCGTAGAGTATCTATAGAGCGCGCGCAGAGTATCTATAGAGCGCGCGCAGAGTATCTATAGAGCGCGCGCAGAGTATCTATAGAGCGCGCGCAGAGTATCTATAGAGCGCGCGCAGAGTATCTACAGAGTGCGCGTAGAGTATCTGTCGAGGACAATGTGTAGGGTGTGCAGCAGATCTCCAAGCCTACTGCCACACTCCCTAAATACATATGTTTCATGTACATATCAGTACCAAGCCTTATGCATAGATCCAGAACCAAAATTATTGCATTGCATAGATTTTGGTCGCATAACTTACTGAAGTAAGAACCAAAATTACTCCATAGATACAGGAACAGAACCAAGATTACACCATAGATACAGGAACAGAACTAAGATTACTGCATAGATACAGGAACAGAACCAAGATCACTCCATAGATACAGGCACAGAACCAAGATTACTATGTAGATACAAGAACAGAACTAAGATTACTGCATAGATACAGGAACAGAACCAAGATTACTGCATAGATACAGGAACAGAACCAAGATTACTATGTAGATACAAGAACAGAACTAAGATTACTGCATAGATACAGGCACAGAACCAAGATTACTGCATAGATACAGGAACAGAACCAAGATTACTGCATAGATACAGGAACAGAACTAAGATTACTGCATAGATACAGGAACAGAACTAAGATCACTCCATAGATACAGGAACAGAACTAAGATCACTCCATAGATACAGGAACAGAACTAAGATCACTCCATAGATACAGGAACAGAACTAAGATCACTCCATAGATACAGGAACAGAACCAAGATTGCTCCATAGATACAGGAACAGAACCAAGATTACTGCATAGATACAGGAAAAGAACCAAGATTACTGCATAGATACAGGAACAGAACCAAGATTACTGCATAGATACAGGAACAAAACTAAGATTACTGCATAGATACAGGAACAGAACCAAGATTACTGCATAGATACAGGAACAGAACCAAGATTACTCCATAGATACAGGAACAGAACCAAGATTACTGCATAGATACAGGAACAGAACCAAGATTACTGCATAGATACAGGAACAGAACCAAGATTACACCATAGATACAGGAACAGAACCAAGATTACTGCATAGATACAGGAACAGAACAAAGATTACACCATAGATACAGGAACAGAACCAAGATTACTGCATAGATACAGAACCAAGATTACTCCATAGATACAGCAACAGAAGCAAGATTACTGCATAGATACAGGAACAGGACCAATCATAGTACATAGACAGGACGTGAGAACCAAGTTTACTGCATATATTACACTTTACTCTGTATGTGCTTTATGATGATATTATTAGCAGAGCAAAGATAATAGGGTTATACAATACCGGAATAATGATGGGGCGGAGCGGTGATCACACACGTAACTTCTATTATATTCTATAGGAAAAGGTAATGTTCAAACTTTTAGGTACCACTAGAAGTCGCATGTAGCTCATATACGACTGACGGTTGCCGTGTAACCTAGTGCCATACAGTGACCATATCACACATGATGTGTTTAGATACAGCGGCTCAGCAGACAGCATCACAGCATTAGATACAGGGCCCCAGCAGTCAGTGTCACACGATAGGCTTAGATACACGGCCCCAGCAGTAAGTATCCTAATACTTACCCTGCGCACTCCCTCATCGGGTCCTGATGCCATAGAACATCATATGTTTCTTTCAGCGTCAGGACCCAGTGTGTGTGCATCTCCAATTCCACCAAGGACAACATCTGCATGTAGGTTGTATGTACTCCCTGGGTTTCCGTTGGCTTCCACCAGGTATTTCGCCCCCCCCCCCCTCAAAAAAAATTAAAATAAAAAATATACAGAGAGAGTCGGAGTCATAGCTATATTGTAGGGAGTGCAGAAGTGACAGTCTTAGGCCCTGGTGTCTGAGGTGGCCCAAAGGTCCCCTTGCCACATAAGACACCGGTATTATCTAGTAGTGGGGGTACTGGTACAGGTTTTACTTTGAAGCCAGGAGGTTTAAGTTACATCTCAGGTCATCGTAAGACGCAGGTCGGCCCAGGAATGACTTTTACACTGAGGCCCACACTAGGATGTTGACTATGGTCATCCCTCTGATCTCTTTTGCCAACATCCACCCCGTACGTTATTTTGCTTTATGCAATTCATTTCATAGGTCTATGTCTGTGGGTTGTTCACAGGTCTTTGGTCAAGTTCCTCGTTTTCAAGATGGAGACTTTGTCCTGTATCAGAGTTGCACCATCCTGCGATACCTGGCGCGCAAATATGGTGAGGGTTGCATTCTTATATTATATATTATCCAGACAGTCACGCCTTGGGTTCTGTAACACAGGGGCATTTTAGAATGACACTTAGCGCATCTTCTAAGTGGCCTATATTGTACATGATGTGATCAGCGCTGTAATGTAGATAACAGTGGTCCTAGTAATAAAGAGGCTCTCTCACCACACGGAGTTATTACCTATAGCAGCTTTATGCTAATGAGTTTATCAATGGACAACTGGGCGTGTTTTACTTTTTGAGTGGGCGTTGTGGAGAGAAGTGTATGACGCTGACCAATCAGCCTCATACACTTCTCTCCATTCATTTACACTGCAGATATCGCTATTTGCAGTCACATAAACACACTATAACGCTACTCATGTGTCATGACAATGAATATACATTACCTCCACCCAGGACGTGACGTGTATTCATTCTCCCGACCATTTCTGTAGCGTCTCTGTGAGTTACAGCATAGCAGGTGTAGTCTCGCAAGATTACGCTGTAAACTGTCATTCACAGCAAGATCTCACTGTGCTGTGCTGTAAATCACAGAGACGCTACAGAAGTGGTCAATAGAATGAATACACAACACGTCCTGACTGGAGGTAATGTATATTCATGGTCATGACACGAGTAGCGTTATAGTGTGTTTATGTGACTGCAAATAGCGATATAGATATATCGCTATCTGCAGTGTAAATGAATGGAGAGATGTGTATGATGCTGATTGGTCACTGATTGGTCAGCGTCATACACTCCTATGTTTAACGCCCACTTGCTCATATAGTAAAACACGCCCAGTTGTCCATTGAGAAACTCATTAGCATAAAGCTAATATAGGTCAAAAATGATTGTTTTTCTAAATAAAAAACACTGCTGTAATCTACATTACAGCGCCAATCACATCATGTACAATATAGGCCACTTAAAATGTGGTGACAGAGCCTCTTTAAGGGTCTGTTCAATCTAGTGTGAGGACTTCTGTTTATAATGGAGCCATGGCAGATCTGACAAATCTCGATGGACCCCATTAACTATAAATTGGGTTCTTTGGGGGTTTTGATATTTTTTGTGGAAGACTTCTCTGTTCCTGGAGTTAAAAAAAAATGGAAAGGGTGATGGAAACCCTGACCAGGGCTCTAAATGGCAGTGTCAAGGTCGGTAGCAGATGGTAGTCCATTGGTAATGACCTGGCAGGAGGGTGATAGAGTAGTCAAGCAACAGTCCAGGTTCGGAAAACAGATAAGTAGCAACAGGTTGTAGCGTGAGGCAGAGACGTGTTCAAGAAACAGTCCAGGTTCAGTACACAGATAAGTAGCAACAGGCTGGAGCTTGAGGTTGAGATGTAGTCAGGAAACAATCCAAGGTCAGTACACAGATCAGAGCAGCCACAGTTTATAGAGTAAGGCAGCCGGTAGGAGGCTCGATAGTCTGGCAAGGAGGAAGTGCAATTGTCAGACTTGTATAGTAAGCCAAAAGGGTGAGAGACCAATCAAGGCAAAGAATCCAGAGAGGCAAGAATCACGGGTAGATAGAAAATAGATTCAACATTGAAGCTGTCCAGCGGCCCCCGTAGCTCAATGACAAGAGCTACTGCGTGGGACACAGGGGTGTCGGAGTTTGAATCCTGACAGCCAATGTGAACAGAGCCCAATGGTAAACTTCACACATGTAAAACTCACAGATCATTCACACAGCCATATAACTCCTGTGCATTTTTCAAAATTAACCCTATAAATTTGTGTATTGTATCTTACAGGTCTCAGCGGCAGCAATGAACAGGAAATATCAATCATCGAAATGATAAATGATGGTGTCGAGGATCTCAGACTGAAATACTACATATTCCTCTTCTTGGAAAAAGTGTGTATGATAATATGTCCGAAGTGTAAAACTTTTGCACGCGTCCATATTACAGCTGTATTGTACGTATCTGTAACATAGCATCATGGGCCTATACTGTACTGCTGAAATACTCCATCAAATATCATATCATGAAGGTATTCTCGCCTAGGAGCATTGTTTCCATGGGAGTTTATCTCCGTAGTATGGGGCAGTAGAGTGGCGCCATACGGTGCCACATGGAGGGCTTACAGCTCTGCCGCATGGAGTTGCGGGGACTCCACGTGCCTTTATATAGGCACATGAAACGAATGGAAGAAGTATCTCTGTTGTACTATTATATAGTGATCTCCAAACCACATTTCATGTCTTCCAGGAGGCAAACAAGGAAAAATTTCTGGCAGAACTGGCAACGCAGTTGGGTCATTTTGAACGGATTCTTTCCAATAATTCCAAAGGACAAAAATTCCTGGTGGGAGATCAGGTAAATCTAAGCGTTTGGCCAATAGACACGTACATTGTCCTTAGTAGGGCACAATAAAATCTTCGATTCTTTTTTGCCACAGATCACGTATGCGGACTACAATCTCTTGGACACGCTGCAATGCAACCTTGACCTTTCCCCAACCTGCCTGTCTGGCTACCCACTGCTGTCGGGCTACGTAGAACGGCTGCTAAAAAGACCAAAGCTCAGTGCATACTTGCAGTCTGAAGGTCGTAAAAGGCGCCCAATAACCCCCAAGCACAAGTAAATGGACAAGGTCATCATGTCCTCTGATTTTCCCATTAAACTTTTTTCTTTTTTGAGTATATTTAGTCTGGTTTACTCATTTTTAGCTCTTTTGACTGGTGTCTACAAATACATGTGCCCTTCTTTATATGGACTTTTGAGGATTCAGATATGACCACATAGTCAAATATCTATAGTTTCTTAATCCATAATGATAGGCCAAGAAGGTGGAAAAACGAACATCTTCTTCTTGAAGATCATCATCATGATGCCAAAACTGCTCCCCATCGGCTCGAAGGTGTACCATGCAACACCTATGGGGGCCATTGAAGGAGGTAGCCCCTTCCTAATGGGTGGCAAGAGCTTGCGCATGACTTCATTGTTAGCAAACAAGGGGGTGAAGAATTGGCCCAAAGGTTAAGGAAAGGACATGGAGGGGGGGGGGGGGGTGGACACAGGCCCTTCTGTCCTGGGTGACAAACACTGCATCAAAATGGGGCACCTATTTTGATCTTTTTTATGGGCCCCCGTTCCTTCTATGTATATTAAACTTAACAACTGCAATGTATGGCATATTCTCGGTCTTATGGATATGTCATATATGTCTAAAATGGGACATAGATTGAGGCCCCCTAGTGGTGGCTATGGAGAATTATAAAAATGTAATACTGGCACTGGCCTCCCAACATTCTTCACACCTTTTTCCTACTGATCACCGCCGGTCTTCGTATTTAGATCCCCACTTTTATCATTCAAACCTATGAATGTATAAGCAAGCTCCAAAAAAATAAATAAAAAAAATGATCAGCTCCGACACCTATGGTGCAGATCAGAAACAGTCAATGTTAGGGTCTCTCATATCGATCGATCGATCCCTAATCTCTATCTTCTAACTCAAATTACAACAAAACATCTCCATCTAGTGGCTATTTCACATATTACCACTCCATAAAGTAGTTGTTGTTAGAGATGTAGCTATAATCTGCACCAGGTTCCCCCCGCATGGGTGTACATACCATAATGGCAGCTTGTCCAGACACTATGTGGCCAGAGTTACTGCGCAAGTCAGAAAAGAAGCCACAATTTAGCGCAATAGGTAAGCGTGGGCTGGGCTTATTGGGGGGGGGGGGGGGTTGCCATCACAGAATCCTTGTGGCTGTCATGGAGAAATGTATGGCTCACTATAGAAGGGTGAGTACTGGCCCGTTTTGAACCCCTTTGGAGGAGTTGTGGGTGATTTTGTATGGTTGTGGGATACTTGGAGGATCTGGTAGCCTATTTAGAGGGCATGTCGGCGAGCTCGGCAGCCTGCTACTTGTTTTTGCAGACAGATGTGAGAACGCTTTGTAAAAATGTGACGTTTCTGTAGTAAAGTGTAAGCACGGGATGTAACGATCATAGGGACCCATAGCAGAGTCAGGTACAGTAGGGTGCTCTGGGGATTAGTGATAGTATTTCGGGAAATATCCCCTTTTTGCCTAATCAAAAATTGCTGGGCCACATAGCAAACTTTGAATTTTATTTAGGTGTCTGTGGGGTATTTTAGACGCCAGGTCAGACCATACACCATAATTCATACCCCTCCATTCATTTACTTACCGCTTTCTCCCGGGTCCTCTTCACTTCTAGTCCTCATGATGATTGGGGTGCCCGGCTACAGATTTTGCATGGGGGCCTAGGAGCTTTGGGAATCAGACTGGGAAAGACCATAGTATCTTGTAGGGGTTCTACGATGAGGAACTGATCTCCGTCAAATCAATTACGGTTCAACCCCTTCCAGCACCATGACGTACCTGATTGTCATGGTGTGGGAGGGGGGCTTGGAGTGGGCTAACTGGCTAAGCTCGCTCTATATGCCGCGGGTGTCAGCTGTGAATTACAACTGACACCTGGGACTAAACAGCCGGGATCCCGAAAATAGATCAGATCGTGGCCGTTTAACTACTTAGATGTCACGGTCAATAGCGACTGCGGAATCTAAGCCGTCTGAAAAAGTGGGAGCCCACTGTCAGTCCATCAATCCACCCAGCGATGCAAATTTTGGGCGCCGATGGTCATCATGGCAGCCTTGGTAACTAATGACGGCATGAAGGAATTTTTACCATCTGGCCTGCACATCGGAAAGGCACCGAAGGGTATAAAACTTTGTGCACGGACATATTTTTGTACCATGGGACACGGCCATGCGGTAAATCGGGATATTGTACAAAATATCATCCCTCCAGTATTGCCTAATATTCGGCTTCTTCACTAGCCCCATATGTGGCACAAATCTCCCTGCCGCATCCACAGGGTTCACCGGTGGGGTCCAGCAAATGAGGACGTTAGGTTTTATGCGAGAAACCACCGGGTGTATAAAGGAGTCTGGGCCGTCATCCTGAATCATTGCGTTCCAAGAGTCATAACGTTTTCATTTTTCTGTTGACATGAGGCTTTACATTTTCATTCACTTTTATAGACTTTTTTTTTGGGGGGGGGGGCCAAAATGAATTTAGAGAAAAACGCAGCAATTCCACAAAAGTTTTTGGGTTTCGTTTTTTACGGCGTTCATCGCTCGGTATATAGGACGTGTTCACTTTATTTTGTGGGTTAGAACAGTTAAGGCGATCCCAAAGTTCTAGTTTTTTAATGTTTTACGACTTTTACACAAAAAAAACACTTTCTAAATCCCGTTTTTGTGTCGCCATATTCGGAGAGTCTTAGCTTTTTTATTTTTCCGTTGATGACGCAGCGTAAGGCTTGCAGGACGAGCTGTAGTTTTTATTGGTACCATTGTGGGGTACATGCTACTTTTTGGTCACTTTTTATTCTATTTTGGGTGCAAGATGACCAAAAATACACAATTCAAGCATTTGTTTTTGGGGTTTTCACGGCATTCACCTTGCAGGATAAATAATATTATATATTTATATGTTAATGGCTATGAACGTGGAGATTATATTGTCGTCTTAAATTATTTTATTTTTTTTTCAATTATAAAAGGACTTGATCAGGGAAAAATCTGCGATTTTAAATTTTTCAAAAAGAAAAAAATTAGAATTTTTTGTTTTTTAGCCCCACAGGGGACTTGAGGGCCCGGTTTTCTTCTCGCTGGTACAATACACTGCGCTACTTATGTATTATAACGGTTATTATTTAACGGACAGGCAGCCTTCTAGGTCTGGTCTCTGGCAGGGCCGAATAGGCTTCCATGCATTGTTTATCTTCCCGTTTACCAAAGCAACCATCGGCATCCCACAATTGCTTGTGGGGGGCCGATAAGTGTCAACCACTTAGATGCTGCTGTCGCTATTGGCCACGGCATCTAAGGGGTACTACAGCCAGTTCTTGCTGTGATCATTACGAGCTCAACTGATGAGCCCACAACACATGCGTGCCGGATCGGTACGGCAAATCGTGCGGATTCCTTCCCAGCAACGACCTACCCATACATCCTTAGGCGGGAAGGGGTAAGGGTAAGTAATAAACAGGTGCAGGTGAGCACTGAAGGAGTAGTGGGCAATGGACTGCGGAGTATTCGATCAAAACCTGTAGGCCATTTTTGGTAGATGCCATTGGGCGTAGCTATAGGGGGCGCAGAGGTAGCAGAAAATCATCCAAGACGTAAAGTTTGCTTTATACTTGTTTATTTATCATACCATCAGTGTGTCATTGCAGACCGTACCCAGAAAGCACATAATCCCAGCGAACTTCCGCTTACATTGGCTTTAATCATAAAAATAGACTTATCGATTTGTGTTGTACAATAGAAAATATATCATAGAAATAACAATGGAGAAGTTACAGTATAAAAGTCTCCTCCTCTAATTAGAATTCTACGTCACAGCAGTAAAGTGTGACGGGCGCTGTATTATGTATAATAAAGGGTTAATTTCAGTATATTGCACCATCCTCAGGCACTTCCCGGAGGCAGAACAGGAGGGGCTCAGAGTGAACATGGTGTCCTATCTCTGGTCCTCATGTTACAGAGCCGAGAAAATCTCTCTACAAATTTTTGAAAAATATTTTGTAGAACTTTATTTAGTATTTTATTCAGTTGAATCTCTGCTCATTCTGAGCTAATGAGTCTGGTGGGCGGGTCTACTCCGGTGGTGGGCGGGTCTACTCCGGTGGTGGGCGGGTCTACTGAGTGATTGGCTCAGGAGACATGCACACACAGGGAGGGCTGTCAGTTATTGAGTTACTCCACCCACTGGACTCCTTAGCCCAAAGTGAGAAGGGTCTAGATCAATAAATCAAGTTATCCTGGATCTTTTCCCACTAATATATAGATCAATCTGCTCAGCTCCTCCTGCTGCCGGCACGTAGGACACATGTAGGGAACTATACACTCATCGGTCATCTATATCAATAGTGTATTTTACATACAAAGACATTTAGAAGCGAATAACACACAATTCCAATACATTTTGTAAAGTCGGAGAGTTACTTCTTCATACTTTACTGGTGTTGTCCTATCAAAAGTCAAGACGACCACCCCATCGACACGAGAGAGCCGTAAGCAATCCTGGTGTCGACATAGTGTCTCTGTATGGGTATTGTCCTCAAGAAGCAATGGTTCTTGGGAATCTTTATAAAATGGCATCCGATGAAACAATTTTGAATTGACAAAAAAAGACCTCTGTACGCTCCAGTGCAGACCTATAGACTTCTATGGGTGCCGCATTACGTAAACATGTAAGGAACTGTAATACGGCCATAGAAATAAAGCCTTAAAGGAGTTTTCTGGGAAAAAAAAACATGATCAGCAATATAAAGGGTCAACCCGAGGAGCACGTCCATAAGGGAGTGGAGCTGAACTGCAGTACCAGATACATCCACAACCTAGATGAAGAGGTCACGGTACTCCTGCTGATCAGTACTGATCAGTGGTGGTGTCAGGGTTTGGACACCCACTTATCATACATTGGTGGACTACCCAAAGGATCCAAAGGCCATCTATGTTTTTCCCAGAAAACCCCTTTAAGCTCGCCGTTCCCTGCATCGTACATAGATTGTACGTTATTTACATACGTTTAACCAAAACTCACCATTGCAGATATTGGGCACAGAACCAAACGTCATCTAATTGTAAAGGAGAACTCCTGGCAAAGGGTATTTCTCTGTGCAATGCCGAGCGGGCCATGGAAACATCTCCGTGAGGTGTAGGGCTGGTTTTGTAGGGGACGACTATTAATATTGCACAACACTCCAGAGCCCTATCTAAGCTTATAAAACATTTCCCCTGGGAATACCCAACCTGCTGAATTCATATAATTATCTTGAATTAATAAATATGACTATATCTCCAGAGTAATACAAAATCTATGCATTTAAATAGATATATAAGCACTGCCAAAAAAAAATGTGACCCGGAAAGCTAGAAAATCTGGTAACCCCAGGTAAACCGTGTATACATTGCTCCCCCCACAGCGGCCGACATTGTAGAATTATGGTTTGCACGAGTCCCACAATCTGAGATGTGAGCGGGCTGGGCCACATACTTTATGGAAGTAATCTTTGTGCCCCTTCTGCTGCACTTTGGACACAGCCCCTTTTATGGGTGATGGATGCACATGGTTTGTGCTACGAAGGACACTTACCACTTATCTTCGGTATAGGGGATACATTTTTGATCACTGGGGGCCCCAACGGTGGGACACCCACTGATCACTAGAATGGGAGTCCCGAATCCCCTTTACTCCTCACTGCAGGACCACAGTGAGGAGGAGTTTGAACGGAGCGGTGATCACGCATGAGCAGCTCCCAGACATGGCTTTCCTTCCAAATATTATATAATGTTTTATTATATACAATTCTTGCATTTTGCAGGAGACGATGGCTGCCAAGATTGAGAAGATTGTTGTGTAATAATTTCTTCAATGTGGGAGCTGCGGGAGGAGATACAAAGTGTCCTGGTTGGCTCAACTACAGAGCTACAAATCCCTTGGTTTCATTCACACAGTCTTTGTTCAATTATAAAACTTTTTGGTCACCTGCAGGCACCACTAGAGGGAGCTTAAATACTTTATGCATACTGTTTATACATTGAACTCTATAATAAATCTGTCTTCAGTGAGCTCCCTCTAGTGGTGGCTGCAGGCAGCCAGAACCTCATCAACCAGAGAATATGGCTTGATATTAGAAAAAAAGAATATATTACAAAAATAATCAGCACCATAAGGTGTTAAAGGAAATGTCCACTTTTTAAGTATAGGAAAGCATAGGAACAACTTCACCAAATTGAGTGAAATCAGCAAAAGAAAACAAGAAATTTCTCACCCGCCTCCCCCTAAAAAAACAAAACTATAAAATCGATGGACTCACTAGAAAAGTGACTGGTTTACCTGTTATGCTGAGTACACATTACGAGATTATTTGTAATAATTGTAAATTCTCAATATAATGGATAGGATGTACCAGAGTCCATCTAGCGCACATGTCCAGCATATAGAGAGTACTTGACACGAAGACTTTAAGACGTCGTCCTATTTTCTGTGGATTCTTCATTTTGGTGGCTTTTTCTTCTTCTTTTTCTTCAGCGCTTGCAGCCAGTTAAGAGAATGACTGAAAAGGGCAAAAATATATGAAAAGATTTCGTACAAATGGGCAATTGCCCAGGGCCTCCACCACCACCCAATTCCTTCGGCCTTTTTCAGACACCCCAAGCCGCAAGACATTACGAATACTACATTACTACGGGCCGTGGCTGCCTGCTCTGCTAACCAGTAGAAATCCGATGCCGCTTATTGCCATAGGGAGTGGGTGATAAGCAGGTGCAGGATATCTCTGGCAACGCTTCTCCTAGTTTAACAAAGGATCCAACTACAATCGCCTTTTACCTTCACAGTTTGCCCTGAAAGAAACTAAAAGGCGAAACCAAGAGTTGGGCTGGGAGACGCGGTGTTGGGGATCTCTCCCGAACTGCCACCGTAATCCCAACCCAAATCCATGACCATGACATAGTTTATACCCACCATCTGCACCATATATTGGTGACTATCCCGGGGACTACGACCTTGGAATCCTACAGGCAAAGTCCAGACCGCCTTGCGGGGGTTGCAGGTAAAGAACAAGGGGGATTCCTTCTATTCAGCCCCCCTAGGTAAGCCAGAGGCAACTCAATAGCGTTTCCGTTATTCACTTTTCTTGCCTGACTCCACCTATGCTGGAGCGCAACTACTTGTCCAACAGGTGGTTTAGTATTGTTCAAGTTTGTTCCTGCTACGCTGTGCTGCTCTTCACAGTGCCGGAACTACTGGTATGGGGCACAGGCCCCCCCCGAGGGGGCCTGTGCCACCCGGCTGGGCACTTAAATGTTCTTTTGAAGATTCGTTAAAAGAACATTTATGTGCAGGCCCGGGCAGCACAGGCCCCCTCATGCCTAGTCAAGCCCCAGGTTTTTAGCCTGATGCCCGGCGTGACTGCCACATTCAATTGTATCGGTGTCCTCAGGACGCAGATACAATTGAATACTATGGCGGAACAGCAGGGAGCGCTCACTTCCCTGCTCCTCCATTCACTAGGCTACAGGACAAGTTAGGCATGCAGCCTATAAGACGCTGATACAGGATCCCTGGATAGGCCGGCGCGATGACCTCACCGTATCTCGCCAACCTACACAAGGGTTTCATCTTGGTGTCTCACAGGCTGCAAGCCTGAGCAGCCTGAGAGACTCTCTGCATTTCCGTGCATCGTAAAATTGGGGCTAGGTGAGTATAAGTTGTTTTTTCTTTTTTTTTCTTAGGGCACTATATACGAGAAAGTGGATGTGTGGCGCTATCTACAGGGGGGCTGTGTGTGTGTGGCGCTATCTACAGGGGGGCTGTGTGTGTGTGGCGCTATCTACAGGGGGGCTGTGTGTGTGTGTGGCGCTATCTACAGGGGGGCTGTGTGTGTGTGGCGCTATCTACAGGGGGGCTGTGTGTGTGTGGCGCTATCTACAGGGGGGCTGTGTGTGTGTGTGGCGCTATCTACAGGGGGGCTGTGTGTGTGTGTGGCGCTATCTACAGGGGGGCTGTGTGTGTGTGTGGCGCTATCTACAGGGGGGCTGTGTGTGTGTGGCGCTATCTACAGGGGGGCTGTGTGTGTGTGGCGCTATCTACAGGGGGGCTGTGTGTGTGTGTGTGTGGCGCTATCTACAGGGGGGCTGTGTGTGTGTGTGGCGCTATCTACAGGGGGGCTGTGTGTGTGTGTGGCGCTATCTACAGGGGGGCTGTGTGTGTGTGTGGCGCTATCTACAGGGGGGCTGTGTGTGTGTGGCGCTATCTACAGGGGGGCTGTGTGTGTGTGTGGCGCTATCTACAGGGGGGCTGTGTGTGTGTGTGGCGCTATCTACAGGGGGGCTGTGTGTGTGTGGCGCTATCTACAGGGGGGCTGTGTGTGTGTGTGGCGCTATCTACAGGGGGGCTGTGTGTGTGTGTGGCGCTATCTACAGGGGGGCTGTGTGTGTGTGTGTGGCGCTATCTACAGGGGGGCTGTGTGTGTGTGTGGCGCTATCTACAGGGGGGCTGTGTGTGTGTGTGGCACTATCTACAGGGGGGCTGTGTGTGTGTGGCGCTATCTACAGGGGGGCTGTGTGTGTGTGGCGCTATCTACAGGGGGGCTGTGTGTGTGTGTGGCGCTATCTACAGGGGGGCTGTGTGTGTGTGTGTGGCGCTATCTACAGGGGGGCTGTGTGTGTGTGTGTGTGTGTGGCGCTATCTACAGGGGGGCTGTGTGTGTGTGTGGCGCTATCTACAGGGGGGCTGTGTGTGTGTGTGTGGCGCTATCTACAAGGGGGGGGTGTATAGGTGTACAGTACAGGTGCGTCCCCTGTGTATAGGTGTACAGTACAGGTGTGTCCCCTGTGTATAGGTGTACAGTACAGGTGTATCCCCTGTGTATCGGTGTACAGTACAGGTGTATCCCCTGTGTATCGGTGTACAGTACAGGTGTATCCCCTGTGTATCGGTGTACAGTACAGGTGTATCCCCTGTGTATAGGTGTACAGTACAGGTGTACAGTACAGGTGTACAGTACAGGTGTGTCCCCTGTGTATAGGTGTACAGTACAGGTGTGTCCCCTGTGTATAGGTGTACAGTACAGGTGTATCCCCTGTGTATCGGTGTACAGTACAGGTGTATCCTCTGTGTATAGGTGTACAGTACAGGTGTGTCCCCTGTGTTTAGTTGTACAGTACAGGTGTATCCCCTGTGTATAGGTGTACAGTACAGGTGTATCCCCTGTGTATCGGTGTACAGTACAGGTGTATCCTCTGTGTATAGGTGTACAGTACAGGTGTGTCCCCTGTGTATAGGTGTACAGTACAGGTGTATCCTCTTTTTAGCATTTATAAACTTATATAGGTGTATAGTACAGGTGTATCCTCTATGTTTAGTTGTACAGTACAGGTGTATCCCCTGTATATAGGTGTACAGTACAAGTGCGTCCCCTGTGTATAGGTGTACAATACAGGTGTATCCTCTGTGTATAGGTGTACAGTACAGGTGTATCCTCTGTGTATAGGTGTACAGTACAGGTGTATCCTCTGTGTATAGGTGTACAGTACAGGTGTATCCTCTGTGTATAGGTGTACAGTACAGGTGTATCCTCTGTGTATAGGTGTACAGTACAGGTGTATCCTCTGTGTATAGGTGTACAGTACAGGTGTATCCTCTGTGTATAGGTGTACAGTACAGGTGTGTCCCCTGTGTATAGGTGTACAGTACAGGTGTATCCTCTGTGTATAGGTGTACAGTACAGGTGTATCCTCTGTGTATAGGTGTACAGTACAGGTGTATCCTCTGTGTATAGGTGTACAGTACAGGTGTATCCTCTGTGTATAGGTGTATCCTCTGTGTATAGGTGTACAGTACAGGTGTATCCTCTGTGCATAGGTGTACAGTACAGGTGTATCCTCTGTGTATAGGTGTACAGTACAGGTGTATCCTCTGTGTATAGGTGTACAGTACAGGTGTATCCTCTGTGTATAGGTGTACAGTACACGTGTATCCTCTGTGTATAGGTGTACAGTACAGGTGTGTCCCCTGTGTATAGGTGTACAGTACAGGTGTGTCCCCTGTGTATAGGTGTACAGTACAGGTGTGTCCCCTGTGTATAGGTGTACAGTACAGGTGTGTCCCCTGTGTATAGGTGTACAGTACAGGTGTGTCCCCTGTGTTTAGTTGTACAGTACAGGTGTGTCCCCTGTGTATAGGTGTACAGTACAGGTGTATCCTCTGTGTATAGGTGTACAGTACAGGTGTATCCTCTGTGCATAGGTGTACAGTACAGGTGTATCCTCTGTGTATAGGTGTACAGTACAGGTGTATCCTCTGTGTATAGGTGTACAGTACAGGTGTATCCTCTGTGTATAGGTGTACAGTACAGGTGTGTCCCCTGTGTATAGGTGTACAGTACAGGTGTATCCTCTGTGTATAGGTGTACAGTACAGGTGTATCCTCTGTGTATAGGTGTACAGTACAGGTGTATCCTCTGTGTATAGGTGTACAGTACAGGTGTATCCTCTGTGTATAGGTGTACAGTACAGGTGTATCCTCTGTGTATAGGTGTATCCTCTGTGTATAGGTGTACAGTACAGGTGTATCCTCTGTGTATAGGTGTACAGTACAGGTGTATCCTCTGTGTATAGGTGTACAGTACAGGTGTATCCTCTGTGTATAGGTGTACAGTACAGGTGTATCCTCTGTGTATAGGTGTACAGTACAGGTGTATCCTCTGTGTATAGGTGTACAGTACACGTGTATCCTCTGTGTATAGGTGTACAGTACAGGTGTGTCCCCTGTGTATAGGTGTACAGTACAGGTGTGTCCCCTGTGTATAGGTGTACAGTACAGGTGTGTCCCCTGTGTATAGGTGTACACAACAGGTGTGTCCCCTGTGTTTAGTTGTACAGTACAGGTGTATCCCCTGTGTATAGGTGTACAGTACAGGTGTATCCCCTGTGTATCGGTGTACAGTACAGGTGTATCCTCTGTGTATAGGTGTACAGTACAGGTGCACCCCCTGTGTATAGGTGTACAGTACAGGTGTATCCCCCTGTGTATAGGTGTACAGTACAGGTGTATCCTCTTTTTAGCATTTATAAACTTATATAGGTGTATAGTACAGGTGTATCCTCTGTGTATAGGTGTACAGTACAAGTGCGTCCCCTGTGTATAGGTGTACAGTACAGGTGTATCCTCTGTGTATAGGTGTACAGTACAGGTGTATCCTCTGTGTATAGGTGTATCCTCTGTGTATAGGTGTACAGTACAGGTGTGTCCTCTGTGTATAGGTGTACAGTACAGGTGTATCCTCTGTGTATAGGTGTACAGTACAGGTGTATCCTCTGTGTATAGGTGTATCCTCTGTGCATAGGTGTACAGTACAGGTGTATCCTCTGTGTATAGGTGTACAGTACAGGTGTATCCTCTGTGTATAGGTGTACAGTACAGGTGTATCCTCTGTGTATAGGTGTACAGTACAGGTGTGTCCCCTGTGTATAGGTGTACAGTACAGGTGTATACTCTGTGTATCGGTGTACAGTACAGGTGTATCCTCTGTGTATAGGTGTACAGTACAGGTGTATCCTCTGTGTATAGGTGTACAGTACAGGTGTATCCTCTGTGCATAGGTGTACAGTACAGGTGTATCCTCTGTGTATAGGTGTACAGTACAGGTGTATCCTCTGTGTATAGGTGTACAGTACAGGTGTATCCTCTGTGTATAGGTGTATCCTCTGTGTATAGGTGTACAGTACAGGTGTATCCTCTGTGTATAGGTGTACAGTACAGGTGTATCCTCTGTGTATAGGTGTACAGTACAGGTGTATCCTCTGTGTATAGGTGTACAGTACAGGTGTATCCTCTGTGTATAGGTGTACAGTACAGGTGTATCCTCTGTGTATAGGTGTACAGTACAGGTGTGTACCCTGTGTATAGGTGTACAGTACAGGTGTGTACCCTGTGTATAGGTGTACAGTACAGGTGTATCCTCTGTGTATAGGTGTACAGTACAGGTGTATCCTCTGTGTATCGGTGTACAGTACAGGTGTATCCCCTGTGTATAGGTGTACAGTACAGGTGTATCCTCTGTGTATAGGTGTATCCCCTGTGTATTAGTGTACAGTACAGGTGCACCCCCTGTGTATAGGTGTATAGTACAGGTGTATCCTCTGTGTATAGGTGTACAGTACAGGTGTATCCCCTGTGTATTAGTGTACAGTACAGGTGTATCCTCTGTGTATAGGTGTACAGTACAGGTGTATCCTCTGTGTATAGGTGTACAGTACAGGTGTATCCTCTGTGTATAGGTGTACAGTACAGGTGTATCCTCTGTGTATCGGTGTACAGTACAGGTGTATCCCCTGTGTATAGGTGTACAGTACAGGTGTATCCTCTGTGTATAGGTGTATCCTCTGTGTATAGGTGTACAGTACAGGTGTATCCCCTGTGTATTAGTGTACAGTACAGGTGTATCCTCTGTGTATAGGTGTACAGTACAGGTGTATCCTCTGTGTATAGGTGTACAGTACAGGTGTATCCTCAGTGTATAGGTGTACAGTACAGGTGTATCCTCTGTGTATAGGTGTACAGTACAGGTGTGTCCTCTGTGTTTAGGTGTATCCTCTGTGTATAGGTGTACAGTACAGGTGCACCCCCTGTGTATAGGTGTACAGTACAGGTGTATCACCTGTGTATCGGTGTACAGTACAGGTGTATCACCTGTGTATCGGTGTACAGTACAGGTGTATCCCCTGTGTATAGGTGTACGGTATAGGTGCACCCCCTGTGTATAGGTGTACGGTACAGGTGCACCCCCTGTGTATAAGTGTACAGTACAGGTGCACCCCCTGTGTATAGGTGTACAGTACAGGTGTATCACCTGTGTATCGGTGTACAGTACAGGTGTATCCTCTGTGTATAGGTGTACAGTACAGGTGTATCCTCTTTGTATAGGTGTACAGTACAGGTGTATCCTCTGTGTACAGGTGTATCCTCTGTGTATAGGTGTACAGTACAGGTGTTTCCTCTGTGTATAGGTGTACAGTACAGATGTATCCTCTGTGTATAGGTGTACAGTACAGGTGTGTACCCTGTGTATAGGTGTACAGTACAGGTGTATCCTCTGTGTATAGGTGTACAGTACAGGTGTATCCTCTGTGTATAGGTGTACAGTACAGGTGTATCCTCTGTGTATAGGTGTACAGTACAGGTGTGTCCTCTGTGTATAGGTGTACAGTACAGGTGTGTCCTCTGTGTATCGGTGTACAGTACAGGTGTATCCTCTGTGTATAGGTGTACAGTACAGGTGTATCCTCTGTGTATAGGTGTACAGTACAGGTGTATCCTCTGTGTATAGGTGTACAGTACAGGTGTATCCTCTATGCATAGGTGTACAGTACAGGTGTATCCTCTGTGTATAGGTGTACAGTACAGGTGTATCCTCTGTGTATAGGTGTACAGTACAGGTGTATCCTCTGTGTATAGGTGTACAGTACAGGTGTATCCTCTGTGTATAGGTGTACAGTACAGGTGTATCCTCTGTGTATAGGTGTACAGTACAGGTGTATCCTCTGTGTATAGGTGTACAGTACAGGTGTATCCTCTGTGTATAGGTGTACAGTACAGGTGTATCCCCTGTGTATAGGTGTACAGTACAGGTGTATCCCCTGTGTATAGTTGTACAGTACAGGTGTATCCTCTGTGTATAGGTGTACAGTACAGGTGTATCCTCTGTGTATAGGTGTACAGTACAGGTGTATCCCCTGTGTATAGGTGTACAGTACAGGTGTATCCCCTGTGTATAGTTGTACAGTACAGGTGTATCCTCTGTGTATAGGTGTACAGTACAGGTGTATCCCCTGTGTATAGGTGTACAGTACACGTGTATCCTCTGTGTATAGGTGTACAGTACAGGTGTATCCTCTGTATATAGGTGTACAGTACAGGTGTATCCTCTGTATATAGGTGTACAGTACAGGTGTATCCTCTGTGTATAGGTGTACAGTACAGGTGTATCCTCTGTGTATAGGTGTACAGTACAGGTGTATCCTCTGTGTATAGGTGTATCCCCTGTGTATTAGTGTACAGTACAGGTGTATCCTCTGTGTATAGGTGTACAGTACAGGTGTATCCTCTGTGTATAGGTGTACAGTACAGGTGTATCCTCTGTGTATAGGTGTACAGTACAGGTGTATCCTCTGTGTATAGGTGTACAGTACAGGTGTATCCTCTGTGTATAGGTGTACAGTACAGGTGTATCCTCTGTGTATAGGTGTACAGTACAGGTGTATCCCCTGTGTATAGGTGTACAGTACAGGTGTATCCCCTGTGTATAGTTGTACAGTACAGGTGTATCCTCTGTGTATAGGTGTACAGTACAGGTGTATCCTCTGTGTATAGGTGTACAGTACAGGTGTATCCCCTGTGTATAGGTGTACAGTACAGGTGTATCCCCTGTGTATAGTTGTACAGTACAGGTGTATCCTCTGTGTATAGGTGTACAGTACAGGTGTATCCCCTGTGTATAGGTGTACAGTACACGTGTATCCTCTGTGTATAGGTGTACAGTACAGGTGTATCCTCTGTATATAGGTGTACAGTACAGGTGTATCCTCTGTATATAGGTGTACAGTACAGGTGTATCCTCTGTGTATAGGTGTACAGTACAGGTGTATCCTCTGTGTATAGGTGTACAGTACAGGTGTATCCTCTGTGTATAGGTGTATCCCCTGTGTATTAGTGTACAGTACAGGTGTATCCTCTGTGTATAGGTGTACAGTACAGGTGTATCCTCTGTGTATAGGTGTACAGTACAGGTGTATCCTCTGTGTATAGGTGTACAGTACAGGTGTATCCTCTGTGCATAGGTGTACAGTACAGGTGTATCCTCTGTGTATAGGTGTACAGTACAGGTGTATCCTCTGTGTATAGGTGTACAGTACAGGTGTATCCTCTGTGTATAGGTGTACAGTACAGGTGTATCCTCTGTGTATAGGTGTACAGTACAGGTGTATCCCCTGTGTATTAGTGTACAGTACAGGTGTATCCTCTGTGTACAGGTGTACAGTACAGGTGTATCCTCTGTGTACAGGTGTACAGTACAGGTGTATCCTCGGTGTATAGGTGTACAGTACAGGTGTATCCTCTGTGTATAGGTGTATCCTCTGTGTATAGGTGTACAGTACAGGTGTATCCTCTGTGTATAGGTGTACAGTACAGGTGAATCCTCTGTGTATAGGTGTACAGTACAGGTGTGTCCTCTGTGTATAGGTGTACAGTACAGGTGTATCCCCTGTGTATAGGTGTACAGTACAGGTGTGTCCTCTGTGTATAGGTGTACAGTACAGGTGTGTCCTCTGTGTATAGGTGTACAGTACAGGTGTATCCTCTGTGTATAGGTGTATCCCCTGTGTATAGGTGTACAGTACAGGTGTGTCCTCTGTGTATAGGTGTACAGTACAGGTGTGTCCTCTGTGTATAGGTGTACAGTACAGGTGTATCCCCTGTGTATAGGTGTACAGTACAGGTGTATCCCCTGTGTATAGGTGTACAGTACAGGTGTGTCCTCTGTGTATAGGTGTACAGTACAGGTGTATCCCCTGTGTATAGGTGTACAGTACAGGTGTATCCCCTGTGTATAGGTGTACAGTACAGGTGTGTCCTCTGTGTATAGGTGTACAGTACAGGTGTATCCTCTGTGCATAGGTGTACAGTACAGGTGTATCCTCTGTGTATAGGTGTACAGTACAGGTGTATCCTCTGTGTATAGGTGTACAGTACAGGTGTATCCTCTGTGTATAGGTGTACAGTACAGGTGTATCCTCTGTGTATAGGTGTACAGTACAGGTGTATCCTCTGTGTATAGGTGTACAGTACAGGTGTGTACCCTGTGTATAGGTGTACAGTACAGGTGTATCCTCTGTGTATAGGTGTACAGTACAGGTGTATCCTCTGTGTATCGGTGTACAGTACAGGTGTATCCCCTGTGTATAGGTGTACAGTACAGGTGTATCCTCTGTGTATAGGTGTATCCCCTGTGTATTAGTGTACAGTACAGGTGCACCCCCTGTGTATAGGTGTATAGTACAGGTGTATCCTCTGTGTATAGGTGTACAGTACAGGTGTATCCTCTGTGTATAGGTGTACAGTACAGGTGTATCCTCTGTGTATAGGTGTACAGTACAGGTGTATCCCCTGTGTATAGGTGTACAGTACAGGTGTATCCCCTGTGTATAGGTGTACAGTACAGGTGTGTCCTCTGTGTATAGGTGTACAGTACAGGTGTATCCTCTGTGCATAGGTGTACAGTACAGGTGTGTCCTCTGTGTATAGGTGTACAGTACAGGTGTATCCCCTGTGTATAGGTGTACAGTACAGGTGTGTCCTCTGTGTATAGGTGTACAGTACAGGTGTATCCTCTGTGCATAGTGGTACCTGGTGCTTTAGCACAATGATATTTATTTTTGACACCCGTTACAATATGTGTCGGCTTCCTCTCTTCTAGATCGGCTTATTGTGATGTATTTTACCTTGAAGACTCAGATTTTTCTTTCCCAGGAGATGTCGGATCTTGGCTTTCCTTTGGTTCAGTTTTGGTAGCTTCATCTTCGGGAGTTTTATTTCGAGATTTCAAGCGACCCTGGCAAGCAATTATATAAAAGTGCTTATCTATACCTTTATTTCTGACTGGCAGAATAATTGCAAACATATTGTTCCTACTGTACCTTCAGAATATATATCAGACACTTATGGCATGGACAAGAGATTTATAAATCGATTCAACTCCCCTTTTAATAATTACACGTAATACACTCAAGTGACGGGCGTGCGCGCTGCCCCTTCAGGTCATATTCATTTACTGCCTCATATTAGGGAGGTTACGGATTATATCACGGGACTGGTACCCAAACTCTGTTCTACAGGACCCCAGGATGCTGTAGCAGGGTCTCTAAGGTTCCATGGATGTGTTCTCACATATAGCGAACACCCAGTTGTGGCCCCTTAATATTAACATCACTGCAGGGCTCACCCTTTGGTAACGCCGCTAATACGTTTAGACATTTACAATGAAAGGGCTCCAAGGGCACATATATCATAGAGACAGATCATACAGCTGCTATGGGGCACCAGGAGATAATCCCTCTTCAGAGAAACGGCAATGTTAGAAAACAAGGATTGGTCAATTGGCCTAAGGATCATGGATAGGGCACGGAGGAGAAAACGGACACTAGGCGCTTCCGTTCCTGGGGGAAATACCTGAAATAATAGGAGGACCATTGTAATACTTGTCTATGAGACATGGGGCCCGCCTCTATGTACACCACTAAAGGGCCCTGCAATGATTATTTAAAAAAAATTGAGCCCCATTCTCCATGCAGCTCCGGGTGTCCACCATTAGTAGAACATTAGCAGGAAATTCTTTGGCGTGCCAAGCTCCTGGCAGACTCTCCTTTCTACAGTATCATATTTTGGCAGTGTCTAGTGCCGGAGATCCCTCTGGGTGGCGGCGTTCAGTACTAAACTCCAGGGGTCAGTGTGCGGTGTGGTGCTACTTGCCAGTGTTGATCCAGTGATCAGCATGAGGCACAACTTTCAAATTCGGCCGCCCTCTGATGTCACATGATTCATTTGAACTGCCTATATAAGCCTCTTCCTGAGCAGTATATTAGATCCCATCCGGACTCTTTCTCTTGTACCTGTGATTGTCTATTCATGTACCTGACCTTGGCTTGTGACCCTGTACCTGTGACCCTGTGCTCCCTGGTAAAAACCAGGGGGCCTATTAGACTCCGCACCTCGACACTGCCAGCGCCAACCCTAAACAAGCAACAAGGAATCCTATATGTCCTGCCAAGTTCGTGGCAATTCCACTATATTCCAGCGCTGACATTCTCCACCCATCCACACAGCCTACTTCCTCCTTTACCGGATGGGGTGTCGTCCATACAGACTACACATCGCCAGGCCATGGTGGCCAATCATTACCCGCACTGGTGATGTCACTATGGACCACGGCATTCTGGTGATGTGTTTGTATGGATGAGGGATTAGGGTTCCTCAATAGGGTCTCTAGATGGTTTGGTCTTCCCCTGAAGAACTTTGAGAACCACTGATCTTATGTATTACATCTAATACAGTGATGACCATGAGGACTAAAAAAAATCACCACCTGGTTAACCAAAATGAATGGTTCCCGTATATATAGAGGGGGGAAAGGTCACCTCCTAAAACACATCAAAGTGCTATTGGATGCAGCCATGCTTACCTTTAGTATAGATGGGGAGATTATTCCAGAAAATATTCCACTCTTCTTAGTGGGGGATTTTGCTGATGAAGGAGAATTGTCTGGCGTACAGTCAGGAGATGTCTCATCTTTTTCCCCACCATCGGAGTCTTTTCCTGGGGAAATTTTAGGTTCTGAAAATTTATGTAAAAATGTTCACGTCAAAGATAATCAGAAGACATTTTACAGAATGTGGAGGCATCTTCAGCAGGAAATTCATAGGAAACGGTTTTCGTTTATCTTAACTAAAATTCGGGTCATGGTCATGTGATGCCCCCTTAAAGACACCCATGCCTTTGCAAAACCGTTCCTGGATTCACCTCCCACTTAGTTGAAGGACCAGAGAACCAGAATTTAATTGTATGGCTTCACAATGTCCTGCGTCCCTGACTTGAGGACTACAAGTGGTAAGCTTGGAGTGTTAACCTGTAACTTGACAAAAATATTAAAAACAAAAAAAGACTAAATTTTTTTAACAATTGTGAAATTCATCGTAATGATGGTTATCTGCAGTTTCTATACCTGTGGAGTCCCGGAACATCCAATATTCCGGATCGGTCTCTTCTTGAGAAGTACAGGTTCCTGTTGCGGGTGTTCTGTGACATCTCTTTTTGCCGAGTGATGCTCTGCCCCTCATTAAAGACGTATCTAAAACATCGGTGCCCTGAATGGAAAACAGCTACTTAAAAGAAGTCTCAATGGAAAAGCCTAAAATACCCTAAACTAAAATTTGAAGAACCAAAACTCGAAGGTACCCATTAAAAATTGCCCATAAGTTAATAAGAATTGCCTTATCCTCATCATGGCAACTTTAGGTCTCCAAGACACACGGAGTCCCTGTGGTCCTATACTACAAAGCTTGTAGACAACATGGCGCTCTGCACAGCATCATATAACAGAGATATTCTCTCCTAACAGCAATGTTCCTAGAGCTTTGCTTGGCTCGGCTTTCTTCAGAGGAATCAGGATTAGCCCATAGTCGATGGCCAACCAAAGCCAAGAAAGACCTTGGCCAAGAGACTAAGTGGCACAGTGCATTTCTAGTGCCGCGGTTCACTTTTTTTTAGCTCTTGGTGTTTGTTACAGGGGTTGGACCTGTCTGTTATGGGTTCTGTTCCACACCAATATAACCCAAAAGGAACCTTGTAGTAAATACAGAAGTGAATAAACATCCCTTCTTCAGGTTGTCAAGGGTCTCTCCTATACCAATCATTACTGAGGAGCAGGCTCGTATCCCGGCCTACTGGATGTCAGCCAAGATCCTATCCCTGGAACACTTTTCATAGTTATATGGTTAAGGTTTTTTCCAACGAATCAACAGTCACACGTCTCGTGGCAGAGAGTTCCATAGTCTCCCTGCTCTTACATTAAAGAATCCCGGTCTATGATTATGGAGGATGTCCCCTTGTCATGATTACAGGCCTAAGTGTAAAAAGATTAGAAATATCTGTGTACTGATTGGTTATATATTTGTACATTGTAATTACATCACCCCTAATCTGTCTTTTCTAAACGGAGTATCCCCAAGTTTGATAACTTTTCTTGGTACGGCAATGCGCCCATTCCCTTAATGACTGACGCATTTACTAAAGTTTTGTCATTATCTGGCGCAAATGTTTGGCAAAATAGATACCAGTAAATACTTGGTCTAAGCGAAGACCAACAAGGTGGTAACTGTTCTGGCACTTTGTGGCTCGAGAGAGAACGCGTCTGACTGCTGGAGCCACCACCGATTGCCAGAACCCCAGGTCCCCATTTCCCCAGCTGCAAGACCGCGTCTAGAAAAGAGCAGCGGTGGCCACCCCATTCAAACTCCTCCTAGCCACCTTCTTAGAGATGGGGGGGCCCAGTGATCGGACATGGTGATCGGTGGGGGTCCCAGCAATCGGAACCCCACCGATCTAGAATTTATCACCTATCCAGTGGTTATGTGGAAAATGCTTTGGGCTGGAATACCCCTTTAATACTCTGGCAGAACAGGGAGCCATCAGCTCCCTACCCTGTCATTCACTCTCGTAGACCACAGGCAGCTGGGGACCCCGCTACAGTGACATCATCGCGCCCCTCTGGCCAATTGCCATTTACGATCTGCACTCCGCCCAAGAGTTCGGTTTATACGGATCTCTTCTTTACTTAGGACTTATTTCTGCATCTGAGAAGTAAAGCTGGGTTGTCCACAACCAATCAAGTTTTTCTAGCCACCATTAGATAAAAGAAAGCTGGAACGTGCTATGGACAACACCTCCAATTTTTGATTTTGCTAGTTTATAATAGATGAACCTCAAACTTATAGAAAGTAATAAGCTTCCACAAATAGCGGGGCTTATCTAGGATAATGGAAGGTATTTATCAAGGTGTATCCCTGGCCAAATAAGTAGAGGGCGTGTAAGAATTACTCAGACTCGAACAAAAACAGATATTGCTCCATAGTTGACAGATTGGTTAGCATGCTCTAAGAATTGATGTTGAGGTCTACAGTTTTCTGTTGGGATACCCGAGCTACCAACTATTCCCGTCTAGCTCTACAGAGGTGTATACACTGAATGGCCACTTATTGGAGACACCAGCCCTATCACTAGTGGCACTTCCCTGTAAGGAGAGTAGACACGTCACCCGGAGCAAGTTTTCTGTGGATCCGTTTCAGTGTGAATGCACATTAGAATAGGAAATTCGAGTGACCTGAGAGACTTTGAACGAGGCATGGTCGTCGGTGGTAGACTACCCGGGGCCAGTATCTAGCACGGATGAACTAGAACACCAGCAGTGACATTGTTGTCGAAGGGAAACGGAAAGGTGAGACTCCAGTGGGCAAAAAAAAGCGCAAAAATGTGGATCACAGAGCAGTGAAAAAAACACGCCTGGTCAGATAATTCCAGATTTCTGTTGCACCATGCGGATGAAGGGTCAGAATTTGGAGTGAGTTGCCAGATATGATGAACCCGTGGGATGGGGTGGGGAATGTTTTCTTGCCACACCCTGGGCCCTCCAATACCTGTAGCTGGATGGTTGAACAGTACCTAAGCCTACCTAAGCATTGTAGATGACCAAAATCGTCCCTTTATGGCAGCTATTCAGCCTATAACAGAAGAAGAATTGCGAGAAGCTACCCTGGCCACATTGGTAAATATTCCTGCAGAACGACTTCAACACCTAGTGAAATCTCCGCCACCACAAATCGCAGCGGTTCTGAAGACCAAAAGGACGTCCAACGTGCTACTACACGGGTGTGTTGGAAAAAAATAAATATGTCCATTCACTGTATATAGGACAACACCGCAAGGGGCCTTTGACCATACGGAAGAACATTGGATTACTTTTCCTAAACTAATCACACAAGGAAGCTACTAGTGACCATGTGAGACACACGAATACCAGACATATGAAATCATTTTGATTAACTACATAAATATCGCCAGAACATACTAAGAAAGTCCCTAACTTCGCAGAATATCAGATTCTCATATTTAGCAAAAGGCCTAATCTATATATTCGGGGTAGGCTGGGTATACAGACACTCAAGCAATGACTGAAGCCTAGATGGTGGGGGACGACAGCCGGACATTTCACAAGATTGCCTACTATCTTGCGTATGCCCCTTCCCACCATTGCGTACAACAGAGATGCACCTGGTGGGTATTCATATCAGAGCGGATTTAAGGATCTACCTTGAGTGCGGCTTCTAGCCACCATATATAATAAAGATATGTATGATGACTCAGACATGACATGACTCAGTAAAGGCTTTCGACCACTTTCCGCTCTACCCAGATTTTTTTTTCTCGTAATAATGTGGGTTGATAACGGTCATTGGTAGACATGTCTGTGGTCAAGATACGGATAACTGCTGACAGATTCGAACTCGAAGGCCTCATGCACACGGACATAATAGAATAGGTTGTACGGAGCCGTGATATGGACCTATGGAAGTGTATGGGGCCATATTTTATCAACTTAATCCTCTAATTTCATTCTTAGGCAAACAGAGGTTTATTCTATCAGATTCTAGGGGAGAGTATCCGTAACAAGAAGTCACACAGAGCACCAAATGGAGGCACACGGGGGGGGGGGTCACTAGGACTCCTTGGTATGAAGCCACAGGAACTCTGTGTTCTTCAGGATAGGCTTCAAGCCCACGGCTGTGCCACATGCAGGACACCTAAATAATGGACTGGTTATCTAGATACCTAGATCGTTGATTAGCCAAAAAAACAAAAATAGTAGGATTCATACCTCTAGAAAATCAAAATGTCTCTCTTCTGGAGTATCCTCGGTGTCGGATACGGTCTCTCCAGTACTTTCCTCTTGTATTTCATTTGTTGTATGTGTTAATATTTTAGGTCCAGATGACCTATCTTCAATGTACTCCGATTCTGCAAGTTCAGAATGTCCATTTATATTTTCTTCAAAATAAGTATTTTTTCCCAAATAGTCTTCTGCTCGAGTAACTGGTGACTCAGAGTGTGACTCAGAATGTCTATCAGTTTCTTTAGAGTCGCCACGCTCTGGCTCACCAGTATGAGTATATAAAGTCTGTCGCTCTTCTTGATGTGCGTACCCAAGCTCTTGCTCTTTAGAGATCAGGTCCCTTTGGTCAGTCTCAGATGTTGAATCATCTCGGTGGTGACATTCTTCTGGAGAACTATATTCCTCCTCCAGGTATTTTTCAGGTCTTCTCTCAGCTTGATCTTGCCCTACTAAAGTAACATGTCCACTATCTGTTTCTACTCCATGAATGCCCATGTACTCTATCTCCGTAGACCCGGTCAAACTAGGATTCTTTTCTACAGAAATCTTATTTTTTCCCTCTGGAGCTTTAGCCTGAACATCCTTGTGCTGTGGCTGTTCTGAATAATACTTTAAATGTGAATCTTCTGAGCTTTTATCTTTAAACTCTATGTTTCCTGGATGTCCATACCGGAGATCTAGCTCCTCTGATTGGGGTTGTTGGTAATGTGAATCTTCTGAGCGTTCTTGTTGGTAATGTGAATCTTCTGAGCGTTCTTGTTGGTAATGTGAATCTTCTGAGCGTTCTTGTTGGTAATGTGAATCTTCTGAGCGTTCTTGTTGGTAATGTGACTCCTCTGACTGTTCTTGTTGGTAATCTAGAACATCTGAGGATTGTGCTGGTTTGTAATGTGGCCCCTTGAACTGTGCTTGTAGGTAATTTGGCTCCTCTGACTGTAATGGTTTGTAATTTGGCTCCTCCGACTGTGCTTGTAGGTAATTTAACTCCTCAGATTGTGCTGGTTGGTAATTCGGCTCCTCTGATGGTGTTTCACTGGAATTTTTTCCTGATAGGTAGCTCCCACTAGCCTGTTCTTCTGCTCGGTTTTCTTGGTTATTTGACTCATCTGATTGTTCTTCATTAAAAATTATATTTTCCGGTGGATTTTCTGGTCGCACATACTTGGTTTTCTCTGCATGTTCATACACTCTTTGGAGCACTTCTGATTGTACGTCTTGGTGGTATGACTCGTTTGACTGGTCATATGTGTAAAGTGGCTTCTCTGATTGTTCATATATGAGGGTTGTTGTCTTTGATGGTGTAGGACTATGAGCCAATTCGTCTGACTTAACATTGTGGGGAATTAGCTCATCTGGTTGCTTATTTGTAAGATCCAGTTTCTCTGGTTGATCACACTCATACCTTGCTTTCTGTAGTCCAACGCATCTATGCGTTTCCTCTTCTGACTGTATATTCTGGTAAACTGGCTCCACTGAATGCTTATAAGTATATTTCTCTGGCTTATCATACGTATACCGTGCTTTCTTTACTACTTCATACTTATGATTTTCATCTTCTGATTGTGGATATCTTTGCATTGGTTCTGATTGTGCATGTGTGTTAACTGGCTCCTCAGATGATGCGTATATATGAACTGGTTCCTCAGATGATGCAGGTGTATGAAATGCTTCCTCAGATGGTTTGTATGTGTGCAGTAGTTCCTCAGATGGCGAGTATGTATGAGCTGGTTTCTCAGATGGTGAGTATGTATGAACGGATTCCTCAGATGGATTGTGTGTGTGCAGTAGTTCCTCAGATGGTGAGTATGTATGACCTGGTTCCTCAGATGGTTTGCATGTGTGAAGTGGTTCCTCAGATGGAGAGTATGTAGGAACTGGTTCCTCAGATGGTCTGTAGGTGTGAAGTAGTTCCTCAGATGGTTTGTAGGTGTGAAGTAGTTCCTCAGATGGCTTGTAGGTGTGAAGTAGTTCCTCAGATGGCTTGTAGGTGTGAAGTAGTTCCTCAGATGGTTTATAGGTGTGAAGTAGTTCCTCAGATGGCGAGTATGTATGAACTGGTTCCTCAGATGGTGAGTATGTATGAACTGGTTCCTCAGATGGTGAGTATGTATGAACTGGTTCCTCAGATGGTGAGTATGTATGAACTGGTTCCTCAGATGGTGAGTATGTATGAACTGGTTCCTCAGATGGTGAGTATGTATGAACTGGTTCCTCAGATGGTGAGTATGTATGAACTGGTTTCGCAGATGGTTTGTGTGTGGGAAGTAGTTCCTCAGATGGTGAGTATGTATGAACTGGTTCCTCAGATGGTGAGAATGTATGAACTGGTTCCTCAGATGGTGAGAATGTATGAACTGGTTCCTCAGATGGTGAGTATGTATGAACTGGTTTCGCAGATGGTTTGTGTGTGTGAAGTAGTTCCTCAGATGGTGAGTATGTATGAACTGGTTCCTTCGATGGTTTGTATGTGTGAGCCAATCCCTTAGACTGTGAATGCAATGGTTTTTCTAACTGACTACGTGAATAAGAATGGTCCTCTGACTCAGCTTCTCCATGCTTTTCTCCATCCTCCACAATTTGTGAGAAATTATAGTTCTGAATTCCATCTTTGAAGTCACTTCTGTCACTTAACTCCAAGTCTTCTACATGACCGTGTTTGGACTTGGAACTTTTTGATTCATAGTTCTTCAGCGGAGTCACCTCTTCCTGTTGCTTACCCTGAGCATTTATTGGATGAAATACCTTTGAATGATTATATACTTCCTGAGAAGGAGGAGATTTGTCTTCGGACTCTCTATTTTCATAAAATTCTGAATGATCCGCTGTGCTGGATTTATAGTGCTGGATATAAGGTGTCCCGGAGTCATGGGAGGAATCGGTATCCTTTCCATGTCCTGATCTAAAAGATATGAAAGCGATACAATAAAAGTACATGTATGAAACGTAGAACCCATAAAAATGAGTAAACAAATTCACGCATTAACGCCGGACGAGAAGCGCCATTGTTGCCTAGCGCTGGTGGTAGTGGTAATTCTGACCGCAACACGATCAACGACGATCATGGTCGAAGGTCACTTGGATTTTGCAAGAACGGCAAACTGATTTAGAAGATGCTTGGGGCAAATCAGTGGAACATACCGATCCACTTTGAGTTGGTCAGAACTGAGCTTAGTAAATCCCTCAGTAGACCACAGGAGCTGCTTTGTGGCATTCAGCAAAAGTGGGAGAGACGTGCAGTGGGAGTGGGGATAGAGAAGTTCTAAAATTTGGTAAACTGTGTTGCTGCCAGTAATGGGGGGCAATCTCTGGCATGCAGCGGGAGTGAGAGTGTCTTGCAGCGGGGGAGAGACATGCAGCAGGAAGAGAGATGTGCCAACTGTGAACCGTGTGGCTGGCAGTAATGAGGGGCAATGTGTGGCATGCAGCGGAAGCAGGAGAGACTTTCAGCGGGAGTGGGGAGAGCGAAGGGGTAATGATAAACTGTGTGGCTGGCAGTAATGGGGGGGCACTGTGTGACTGGCACTTATAGGTGTGCACTGTATGCCTGGCAGTGCTATGAGGGGCATTATTGGTGGCCACTGTGCCATTGGCATTGTTAGGGGTAGGCACTAATAAAAAGGCACCGCATAGCTGCCACTGCGTTGGAGGATACTGTTCCGGGGGCACTGAGCTTCCGTTATTTTCGAATAGGCAGGAGTCTCAAAAGTGGAACACCGACCTCTCAGACATTTGAGGCATATACTGTTAATACGCATTAAATGTTCCAGATGGGAATACCCTTTAAGTTTTATTTCGGCCCTTGGGAGTGGTACAATCTAACAATGTGGCCCTCAGACCAGAACAGGTGGTGCACCCTTAATCTAAAATATAGATTTTCTAAACAGAAATGTCACGGAGGTTTGTGATTTCATTGGCATCAAATTATTTATTTAACGTAAGAACATTTTATTTATTTTCCTGTAGAAGACCATCAGTGATCAGTCGAAGATAAAATAAAGCAGACTTGGTTACCTGTGTGCTGGAAAATGGGCAATGTACTCCACATTCTCCACCCGAGGATCTTCTGGCTGCCTCTCATGGAAGCTTCTTTGGTCCTCATCATCGTCAGGTTCTTTGGTGTGAACGTCTTGGTTCCCATGCTCGACATTTTCATACAGTTTTGTAGTGTTAGAAATTGAATGTAAATCTTGATCCGGAAGTTTAATTTCTTTATGATGAAAACTTGATGCAGGAACGTCCGGTTGACCAACATCTATATTTTCTTGGATAGGTGTATCAGGACGTCCACTTCTATGACTCACTGTATAGTCTGTAGGAACTTTGCTAATAACATCATCTCTACAAATCCCATCATCTATGGTCATTGTATAGTTGGGTGTTTGCGTCCCCTCAAAACTTGGTGGCTTGTATATTCCCGCAGACTTCTGTTCTTCTTCCACTGATACTTCCCCTGTCTTCTGGTGTCCATGAGAAGCTGGTTTCTGCAAGTTTTGAAACAGAAATTATTACCATTGACCTGTTCATTAGACCCACATTTTACCAAAATTTTCTAGCTGACTTAGTCCTCCAAGTTGATAAATTTGCATTACTATAAGTGAAGGTGGACAGTAATGTGGACATCCCAGCCTCCGTGTAGGAGTGCCTTCCCCTTGTGTACTAATTCAAGAAGGAACAGATGTCATCGGAGGGAGTAACATATAGAAGTTTGACAGACCTGGAGAAAGGAGAAGGGGAGAAATAAAGAGAAAAGGGAAGTGTTTGTGCAGGTTTGTGATGACTGGGTGACAAAAAAAAAAATCTTCAAACCCTCCAAAATGGTTCCTAACTGCTCTAAGAAGTAAAACCATGTGCAGACTATCAGAAAAGTAACTCATAAGTTCATTACTCGTATGCAAGTCATTATTTGGAGATCTGCTTTCAATTAACAGACCTTTCAAGGTTACATCACTTCCTCAAGGTTACATCACTTCCTCAATAAAAACTTTGTATTTATGGTTTCATTTAAAATAGGTTTGACATTCCATATCACACAATACGCATTTTGACCCACCCTGACTCTTAGTCATCGGCTCAAAATGCGTAAGCGTGATATAGAAAATGAAACCAGAAATACAAAAGTTTTAATCGAGGAAGTGCCGGATATCATCTTGGATATCACTATGGCCCGTAGTGCACCAAGCAGTTAGTGCACCTTCCATATATCTGGAAGCCGATACAATTCAAAATGTTGGTGGGGACGAGAGGAGCGGACTACAAACTTACTTTTTAACAACTGCTAACAATATAGTAAAAACAGTGTCTATGTAATGATGGGGGTAGGGAAACAGACAAGTGAGTCCTAAACTACCCGCCACTCAGTCCCTGCCTACTTGCAACGACCCGCCCTAGGCGACGGGGTACAACTGGGCGACGGTCCCTACGCTCAATAAGTGCACGACAGACAAACAGACAAGGGTACACAGAAGCAAAGGGAAATGGGGCAGTTGCCCACGGCAACACCGTGAGAAACAAGAGAGGTGAACGAGCCGAGTCAAACCAGGAGTGTACGAGGTACCAAACGCAAGGCAGGAGAGTAGTGAACAAGCAGGGTCAAACCAGGAGTGTACGAGGTACCAAACGCAGAGCAGGAGTGTAGTCAGTAAGCCAGGGTCAATATGAAAAAGGGTCAAATAGTTCAGAAGCTGCAGCAGGGCCAGGAAACAAAACGAGAAGAATCACAAGCAAGGAGGAACAGGAAAGGCAGGTATAAATAGACAGAGGGCGGGACCTAGCTCCATCTGGCCAGGCTGCGATAGGCTCTCCCACTCCTAATTCTGCCATCCTGAGTGGTGGAAGATGGAGTCAGTCTCACAGACATAGAAGCAGGTGCAGACTGATTACCTATGGGCGTTGACACAGAAGCTGTGCCTGGCAGATCCTTTACAGTCTATTTAGTATTATGTCCGGTCCGAATAATTACTGGGACTCTGGAATCCCACCCACTTTCTGATAAATTCGTAGGTGTCGCAATAGGCGGCACAGGGGCTTTATAATTATGAGGTTTAACCCAAACGTCATATTTTTCCACTGTATGCAAGAACTGGCAGCGCTGGGGGTGCATTAGCTGTAAATTTCCTGCAATTCTATCATACGGAGAGTAACCACACTGGTCCACAATAGCAGAGAGATCTGGCATGGTCACCTCTGGCAGCGAGGACTGTTGCTAGGCAGAACAAGTTTTATAGAAAATGTGGCAACTAGGCCTGTGGAGTCGGAGTCAGTTTTGGGTAAAGTCAGAAGAAATCTCTAATAGTACAAATAAACAAAAATATTTGCCCTAGCAGGTAAAATTTATGCCAAAACACAATTTGCCTATAAGACAACTACCCCTATTTTCCACACTACTAACAGAAGGGATTGAATTGTTCGATTCAAATAATTCTGAATAACGAAAATAACCTTTATTACAGTCACGTAGCCGATATTCTAAAAACCAGCCACGGAACATTATCACTCATATACATGAAACGGAAGAATTAATATACAGTCTATACTGGAGGGAAGCCTCTGCAGACCGCGATCCCAGAATTCATTCTGCGCTGATGGTATGTTAAAAACATTCAACAAAGCCCCCCGTGTCGCCATTGCCCCATTGTACCCCTGAGGACGTCATCTCGGCTAAACATGTCGGGGGGACTTTGTTGAATGTTTTTAACATACCATCAGCTCAGAATCAATGCGGACCTTAAGACAGGATATTCAGAGTACTACGGTCACAACCAATTCGTCATAAAAGGGGCTTTCGGAGTTAAATTTTTTAACTGGTTCTACTTAGAACCTCTTCCTCAGATCACATTTCTAATGCACTTACTGTCTCTGAATTGCCGATGCTGTTGAAGGTCACGCGACTGGCGAGATCGTGATTTTTGCCTGCTCTGTTGATGTGCCGTATACCTAGAATACGGTCAGTATACGGCGCGTCACTAGTGACATGCCAGGTTTGGTCGGTTCGGTTCCACGGCGGGGAACGCGTTGCTACAAAGCATGCAATGTGTTCCTGCTCTGCTCTCTAGCCGGATAGTAGTCAATGGGGCACACGGAGTGTTTGTGGTGTACAGGTCCAGAATGGCAGCAGAAGGGTACGGGACAGAAGTCAAAGGAACACACATTCTGAGGTGGGAAGCTGGGCGGGAAACATAGCGACTCAATGTCTGTGTCAGGCCGTAGGGGGGGGGGGACGGACAGGAGCGGCGTGTAGCTTGGCAGCAGCCAGCCTCAGTGATTTACTCCGGTTTCGGACGGCACAGCAGAAGGCCGAGGAAGCTACAACACGGTGAGACTACTGGCAAAGACTCATGGGAAATTAGAGGTCTACAACACCCAGAGCGCACACCTGGTGCCGAGAGGGTGATGAAATGCGACTGCTTAGACCGAGGTATTTAGATATAGAGATAAAGGACAACAGTCTTTGCCCCGGGTTAGAGAAAGTCCATCCTCAAAATACATAACTGCACTTTTTCTGCAGGTTGGATTTATTGCTATGACCAAGTATGTCAGATCATCGTCGTATTCGCTCTGTATTAATGATCAGACCCATCAACAATTATCTGGACCACACAAAAAATTGCTCAAAGCGATTCCCATGATTGCTACAATCGTATCTTATAAACCGGGAAATTTCAGTTAAAAAAAAGCGGTGATTTATTTGGCTTGGTTATGAATTTTTATTCTATCCAACAAAGCGTCCATTCCGACATCCCGGCAATTATTAGCTTTTCGATAACTCAACTGTCTAATATTTTAAGCCCGGATAGCGCACACCAGATAGGATGCATGAGGCCTAGCAGGGATTGCTCCAGATCGCACCTGGATAGAAGCGGTCAGTGGTGGATAATGTTCCACAGCTGATTGGTTCAGCACAAGGGCACAGGCGGGTCACCCTAAGCTTTGGCATGGGTTGGCCTCTGGTCACTGACCCTTGGGAGGCCTTCTGACTTTGAGGGTTAGGAAATGTTTGAGGACACTTCTCCTTTCAGAAAGTCAGAAATCCTCGTGACCTCAGTTTTCCCAGCTGCTTATAAGGAGAAGGAGCAAGGCGCTAGCACAAATAACGCAGCTGGTGTCCCGCCACTCGTCTCCACCAACTCTGAAGATTGTGGACCAGGTTATGGATTCTGGACATTTAACTTTACAGAATGCACGACTGACCTGTGATATTTCTGGTCCATCATGGTCAGACTAAAAAGGTATTTCATATATGGATACAGGAGTTACAAGGTTTCTAATGAAATCAGGTCACAGGGAACCCTCATGGTCTTTCTAAAGATTGTTGAAGATGCAGATTTGTAAATTCAGATACGGATCATAGTATATCAACAGCTAAAGTGCTCCGGTTCTCATCTATCATGGAGGAACCAGGAAAACTGGTTTTCCGTCCACCTTTAGCACACAATCAAAATGTATTTGGTGTTTCTGCCTGACAAGTCAGTGATATTTCATACTGATTTATGAGCAGACAAAGCTAGAAAAACGTTGGACTCCTGATAGGAGGGGTGTCCTCATGATCAAGAATTACTCCGTTTCTGTCCTGGGTTTCAATTGAGAAGTGAAATTAATTTAGGCTATGGAAATAACCAAAAGAAAGTGGCGACAACCTCTCCACTGACAGTTTGGGATAGTTGAGAATCAAAGTGGCCACAAGGAGGTACAGATTTTCCCAGTCTGAGTCCCAGGTTGCGATCCCCAGAATAGTCACCGATTGGCGGTAGGTGAGCTGTAGCGGTGTTAGAAACGTAGTCAGTGGTTGTTAAGGGATTAGTAGTCACAAAGTAACAAGCCGAAGGATGAGACAGAACCGTAGTCTGGAGTCGATAGAAGGAGTAGAACCACAGGAACTAAGCAACAAATGCAGAGGGCGAGACTGGACTATAATTCAGGACTAGGGCCGATATCAGGGTGAGGATCAGTGTCAGGAACAGAGTCAAGTAGGAACAATAGCAAAATAATGGAGGTACCTTGATCAACAGGTAAGGCATGGCAGGCGGAGTACCTTTTAAACAGGCCGGAAGGCCTGATGCCATCATTGGGTGCCGGTTCCCCTGGAAACCCAATACTGCCAGCCGTAGTAAAGAAAAGAGCTGTGGCCACATCCAGCAGGGCCATCGCTAAAGAGAGGAGCTGGACCAGGCAAGGTAAGAGTAACAGACGTCTTTTGAATGAAGATGTCCCACGCCTGCGGCACCCTCTCAGCTTCTTACTTGGCCCTTTGCATAGGTAGGGGGGGGCTGGTGGAGAATGTACCTCAGATGCCAACAAACCACTCTGCCATAGACTGGATATTAAGATACAGGGAAAAATATGAAAAAATTGTCCAGCTCACCTTGTCACATGAAGGGTATGGGAATCAGCAACACGGATCCTAGTGTCGGCACACGCAAGAAATACTTCGTAGACAAGGGAGTTGGAGGATTATTAAGATACAGGGCTAGGGGCGTGAACTGAATGTTTTACCCGGTGGAGGAAAGTCTAGCTATCCCCTCCCTTTCTTTCCCTATTGTCTTGTTTTATTTTTAATTTTATCCAAAAAGTTTTCCATTACAATCAGTTTTGAAGCCCATGCTACAAATACCTCATTGCTTTCAGACAAACACATCTGTCGGGGATGCCCTCACATAGAAAAACTTTCGACCCATGTGTATTCCCTAATCCTTTCGAGAACAGGCCACTACCTTAAGAAGAATCCACAGGAGGCTCTCCAGAACAAAAATTTATTGATGGGTTCCCCCGGACTCGGCGAGATGCCCCTCATGGTATACGGTCAATGAAAAATTATCCTCTATATTGGCTGACTCCAATTATATATTTCAGGGAATCTGGAGCATTTCCCCTTCTCCCTTCCACTCAATTGACTCGGCTTCTCGACCTCTAACGGACTCGGACCCCTATTTGTTTGGAACCTTTCCACTTTGCCTTGTGAGGAACCCCAATAATCCTGCCCTCTTCCCCCAATCTCCCTTTCTTTTTAAGAAGAACTCCTTCTTACCCCGTCACTGTATCCCACGTTCTATGTTGTCGAGTGACATTTTGTTTTTATAAAGTTGTATTTTTAACTGCACATCTGTAATCTGTATTCCCACCATAAAGGTGGGCGTTCCAATGGTCTTACCCCAATATATTTCTATGTGTAGACCACATCAGTACAGCTCTACACAGTCTCTGTAATGCATTCCTATGTAGCATAGTCACTACAAGCATAGTTAATAAATAAACATACGCCAGATAAGGATGCATGGAAACATGAGAAGTCCTTCAATATCAGCATTCCCGATGTGGGCTAAAAAAAAACCTAACACACTGGGAACACGACGGGAGAAATTAACTTACCTAATAGGGAAATGTAAGACAGACTATGCAAAACCATCATGAGGAGCCTCGCTGTGACCTAAAAATATCACGTGGCTGCAAACTCAGTGCGGTAACTGGAAGCTCGTGTCCCAACGCAGATTCTATGCCAAAACTCCCACACCCCCCCCCCCCCCAACTATTATGTGCAATTTGGAGCCCCTCAAGCACCAGGACCTCTGCACCCCCTATAAAAATGCCCCTGGCAGTTCACAACTACAAGCGGACGTTCGGGTTTTCTAGTAAGAAGCATATGTCACCCTGATCTTCTCAGATGTAGTTTTCCTCCCTACCACAAAGGGGCGAGTGGGCGACTTACGATAAACAGGCTTTACGGATTACATTCTTACAAATAATATTGTTTCACCATTTGCTGCTCGGCTGTTTTTTTCCAGAATTAATTTTTTTATTGGATGTCGAATTAAAAGGAATCTTTTTTAATCTCTGTCCCCAAGCCTGAGGCTGCACTACTGAAAAATTGTAATGAGACGCCCCATTTCTGATTTCGGTCATGAGAATGTAAGGCTGACAATGCTGAAAGATTACAATGGGTAATTGTGAACGCAGCTTTGAATGTGAAGGTAGAAGAGGGTGGGATGTCACATGGGTTCGGATTTAAATGTGAATGGAAAAAAGGGCCCATGTGGGATTCTACTGTAACCTCCGATATCGTGACCTGTTCTAACAGACGCCATAATACTGAGGCGCTGTCTTCTAGTGGAGAATATCTGCATAAAATGGCGCCGCATGAAACACCGACACAACCGTTGCGTGCCTACATTCAGCCTCCACGTGGCTGTGCCGTGTACATGAGACCCAACTGCCGGACCCTTTTTTTTTTATCTTACCTCCTCGATGCCAGCCACTTTTTGCCATCTTTCTGCACTTTCATCCTCCTTGGGTCTATATTCTTTGGTTTCAGACGGAGAATAGTCCGATGGTCTTTGTCCTTCAGCTTGGTCATCTGATTTTGGCACATTGAATTGAACGGATGTTTTTTTCCGTTCTTTGGGTTTTGGGGGTAAAAGCTTCGACGTAACATCCACATAGTTGTCCTTTGGTTGTGGTTTATCAGGAGGTGTTGGTTGCTCGGAATCTGTATTGCTGTTTTGTGTATGTTTTTGGGGTGTAACATCTCCAATTTGTTGGGGGTTGTGAGGGTGATCTACTTCAGTTTCTGGTTTGTGCTTCTCGTCCCCGTTTTCCACGTGTCCCTGGTCTATACAGATGTCATCACGGAGTAATTTGTGTCCATCTGACGTCGTAGATACATCAGGAATCTGGTTATCATAAACGATGACATTTTTTTCCTCCGGCTGAATTTTTGGCACATGTAAGGATTTCCTCGTAGGAACATTTGGAACTTTTTCCTCTCTTTTTGACCCAGTGGGCTGCCCCATCTTAGCTTCCTTATGGTCATATTGCGGGACCGGTTTGCTACTTTCAACATTAATCTCAGATTGTAGAGGAGCAGAAAATTGGTTTTGAACTTCTTTAACCTGCGTTGGATTACTCGAGGAACCAAATCCTGAGGCCATCGTTACATCTTCAGACACTCTTGAGGGCAATTTTGCAGGACTTACTATGGAGTTTTGGGCATTTAAAGTCACACCTTTTTCCGCTGGAGTAATTTTTGGGTGACTTTTTGAATTAGGGACTGTATTTTGTTCAAGTGCATTATCTTCTATTTTTTGTCGATCTGTATCTTTACTCATCGAGATGGGACGGGGTTTCTGGGACGCAGCCTCGCTGACAAAATAAAAACAGAGGTTTTAAGTATGGGGAAGCGATGAAAGAAAAAAGACAAAGACGGGGAGAGGACAGCAGGAAGGGGGCTTACATTTTCCATGTCTTTCATATAAATGCCCAAATAAAAAACACATACTACTGCCATATATTGTTAAAATAATACTGAAATATAAAGGCCACATAATGCCACCATATAGTGCCCAAAAAATAAATCTTACATTGTATAATTTACACTGCCCAGGTCATCAGGGCCAGTGGTGCCCCCCTAAGTAGTAATAAGTAATGGACCCTGTGCAATCTCACAGGTCGAACACCCGAAGAACGTCTCTGCATGCCTGCTTATAGGAGGCAGATGTACAGGTTTACCGGGTATTTGGGGCAGGAGGGTTATCGCTTTTGGGCCAACAATTGCTTGACTGACAATCATCTCGTGTCTATAGCGACATTAGAGAACTTAGGCTAAGATCCTCAAAAACCATAGGGATAAATGCCCAAAATGGTTTCGAAAAATGTGTCAACTTGGCCTTAAAGTGGGGGGGGGGTTGTCTCAGCAAAGACGTAGGAGACATATACAGAAGCACATAGTCAACGTGTGACCAACTGGCCACCCAGAAAAAGCCAAGCTACGTTGCTCTAGTGATCAGCCGGGTAACAGTGGTTGGACGGCAGCAGACGGTCTATTGGCCACCAAGACAACCCCTCTAAGACATTGAAAATTTGACAAGATTAAAAAAAAAAAACTGGAGTTGACCCTAGTAATCAAAAAAGGATTCTCACCTCTCATTTCCATGATCCCTTGATTGACTCAATCTTTGTTCTCCCCATCCTCGAGTTGTTAACATAAAGGGACTTTTTCCTTTCCAGACCGGTCCACTCTGCAGAGGCTTCAAAGGAGCAGATAACGGTTGGGCTGTGACCTTGGCTGGTAGATCTAGACTTCTGTTTTCCACTGGTGACAATGCGTTATTCTCCGGATTCGCTTCTTCTCCAACAGAGGAGGACCATCTTTTTAAAGAAGTCCGCCTGGTCCCATAAGGCTGTGGTCCTGTGAGCTGGCTGATTTTGAAGGCAGACGGCATATCCAAAGTTGGAGAGCATGGGCCACATGTTGGTGATAGCAAAGGACTATTACTTGCGCCACTGGAATAAGGAATTTCTTTAGGACGTGGAGGTACCAATGGTTTGGGTTTTAGCGGAGGTTTCATATGTTTTACACCTGTTTGTAAACAGGAAATATATATATATATTAATACATCATGTGACCAATACATGAAACAGTAGCATAGGTTATACCGGACTTTAAGAGCACCCCGAATAACCGCGCCAGACTGCCCTTTCACATAATTCCAGAGTGCCCCAACTAACCCACTGTACCCTTAAAAAGTGCCAACCTTCCCTTCACTCCATCGTTGATGAGCTATTATACGCAGCTAGTAATAGTTGTATAATATCTTAAAGGGAAACAGTCAAGAAGTTTGAAGCCAGTAAACCCCCAGCATGCCTATATGTAGCTAGGGTTTATTATTCCAAATTTGCCCAGGCCAAAAACAGCAGATTAGGGAATAGTTATAGAAGAAACTCCCAATTTACCGAGATGAAACGAGGAGCGGCATCGGACACATGCGCATTGGTAACAGGAAGCAGAGGACAGTACACTGCGCACCCGCAGAAAAGTGAGGTATACGGTCCTCCGCTTCCTGGGCACAATACACAAGTATCTGATGCCACTGGACTCATTAAGTCGTAAGTTGCTTTACTAACTATTCCCGAAACAGCGTTTTTTTGACGTGGGCCGGTTTTGAGCACTAAACTTCATCTGTTAATATTCACATGAAATCCAAAGGCTGTTGATGACTTCATGTTTGGATCAATGCAAAGTTGTGTAACCTAAAAGACAGCTGTTCCGGCCCTCTGGTTGCGATCGTCTTCCACACATGTTTCGCAGTAACTATTGGGCGTTTTCCATCTAACACGTCCTCTTTTTGTTCTGATTTGTTAACATTCTGCAATGTCTCGTGTGGATATCGTACCTCTCACGGGTTCTGTCTTCTCCAGGATCTGCTGCGAGTTGGACGCCGACATGGTGATGCTGGGAAATGTTCCTGGTGCCAAGAAAAAAAAAAAAAAACAATTTCAAGGAACGAGCAACAATATTCAAGTCGAATAGCACATTTTCATTTATAGCCTCCCAAAAATTATGCAGTTATGTAGAAAGTGGGGGGGGGGGCCATAGCCAAAAAGATCTCCCAGGACAGAACCTTTTTTTTTTTTAGGTCATTTGCCGAACACCTTAAATTAAGTTTCCAACTCATCATATGGGTGTAACGATTAAGCGCATAATATGTATAGATTTTATGTTTTAGGACTTCGTTTTTGAAACTTTTTAAAATCTTCCAAAATTTTTTTTTTTTAGAACACATTGGAACATATATTTATTCTAATACAGTGCATGTAAAACGGATTTACAAAGGATAACCCTGGGGGCTTTGGTTAGGCCCAGGGCTGTCCCTTAAGCCCAGGTTCACACACAGTTTTAATGCAGTTTTTGTCTCAGTTTTTGATCCAAACAGACGTGAACACAGAAGAAAGGAGACGCATCAGGCTTTTCTATAGAACGTTCCTTCCCTTTCGATCCACTTCGGAGCCAAAAACTGCATCTAAAGGGTGTGTGTAATCCAGACCTAAAAATGTCAAAAAGTTGCGTGCCCAGCTGCCGTTTCTTTATTCCGTCTCTCATTGTTGTACGTTTACGATGGGAAGAGGTTAAACAGAAACAGTGCCACTCTTGTCCATGTTTGGTACTACAGCTTAGTCCCATTCAATGACCTGCAATACCAAACACAGCCTAAGGACAGGAGGGGCGCTGTTTACCATTTTTTGAGAACAGTCTATTGCATATGCTTTGCTGAACACATTAATTCAATAGAATGAAAGCTGCGCTGTCAGGAAGATATACAATTGACATGACAATTGCGGTGCCAGGTGATCCCTGAGGTGCTACGTGTCAGTACAGTTTCATTTGCTTTGTCAGAGGAAAACATAAAACTTGATGATCCGGTTGCATTAACATTCGGGTTGGATTCTATTGCATAAGGAAAGTTTCACAAACAATAATTACAGCGTAATATTCTCCTGGTATAATGGGAGTCTCTGTGCGGGGTTGGATTTACTTACTCCGCCACCCGGGGGCTTGTTTCAAACTTGTCAGGTAATTCTTCCATCCAAAGTTATTCACGCTTCACCTCTAGACCCAAGAATTGATCTGAAACAAGTGAATCACTGATCGCCGAACACATTTTAGCTTTTACAATTTCGGCCTTCTAACTTTATTTTTCCGTCGGTAGAAGGGAATTTTTAACGGGCCGAGTGGTCGTTTTATTGGTACCATTTTGGGGTATTTTCTACATTCCTGAGGCCTTAAATAGACGCCCAGGCTGCCATGACAACCATCGGCACTACACAATTGCATTGCGGGGGGCTATGGAGTGACAGAGGGGGCTCTCCCCTTGTTCTACTGATTAGATGCTGCGGTCGCTATTGACTGAGGCATCTGAGTAGTTATCAAAAGGTCTACTAGAAGAAACTTGTCTGTGTCTCTCTCTGCAGCTGCTCAATTGTCCTCTCCCCTCTCCATAGACTTCTATGAGCAGCAGATCACTTGATCCCTCAGTGAGCTGATAATCCACCTTCATCACTGCCTCACTGGATACGGATTTACCAGCTAATTGAGAATGAATGATCAGAGAAGAAGGCGTGGGGGGGAGGTAGTCTGAGAAACGGAGGTTGGAAAATGTTTCAGTATCAAAATATATTACAGAGTTTCTTACCACCGCTTGAACGATTAATTTTTCAAAAACAATAGTTTAGTCTTTAGTGGCCGTACATCTCATCTGTAGTAACAAAGTGAGTAAGGCTGAAAAAAATTACACAATTCAACCTATTATCCTGCAGTATTGATCCAAAGGCACGAGACAGAAGCCAATTGTCCTCAAAATTTCTTCCGCACTACAAATAAGGTAATCAAAATTAATTCCTGGATAAGTGGCCCATATCGGGTAATCTAGTGCCCATAACCTGTAATTTTCCAGACCCATTTCAATATCTTTCAACAAAGTCACCAGTACAACTTCCTCTGGCAGAGAGTTCCATCGTCTCACTGCTCTTACCGTAAAGAATTCTCTTTTAGGTTAGTGTCCCTGTATGGATAGATTTATACATAGTTATAGGTCATCCCTCATCCATCTCTTACCAAAGAACAACTCAAATTTTGATCATTTTTCTGGGTACTGTAGTCCACACTTCCATTTATTACTTTAGTAGCCCGCCTTTGAACCCGCTGCAGCTCCATTATGTCTCTAGGCACTGGTGCCCAAAACTACGAACAATATTCCATTTGCGGTCTTACTAGAGAAGTATAAAGTGGGCGAACTATGTTTTCGTCACGCGAATCTACGCTCCTTTTCATACACCTCATGAACTTATTTGCCTTGGCAGCAGCTGCCTGACACTGGTTGCTACAGTTCAGGTGCTGCCACTGATATCCACAAGTGCTTTTCCATGTCCGTTTTACCGACTGTTTTCCCATTTAGTATATAATGGGGACATATTTTCCCTTCCTAAGTGCCTAACCTTACTCATTTGCCATCACTCTCCATCTTCCCCAAACCTTTCTGTAGCATAATGCCGTTTTCTTCTGTGTTACTTTACAAAGTTCAGTATCTGCAAAAAGTGAGGTTTTAAATCGGCAAGTCCTCAGTAGGATGACCGACCCCTGTGGTGAACAGTGACCCGATGTTCTTTTAACGACCACCCTCTTGTAGAATTATGGGAGAGTGTGACCCGATGGTTCTCTCCACATTCGGCAGGCGTGTATGTAGGGGGAAGGGCTTATCAAATAGTGACAGCCAACTCTACAATGGAGACCAAGCAAAGCTATCTCACAATATTAAACAGGGTAGCCTCAGCCCCGCTTCTTTTTTCCTAAACCTATTTGTCACCGTTTTTTTAAATTTCTCAACAGGACAGAAAGACGAAGGAGGCGACCAATTATATGACCAGGTTTTTTCTTCTAGCGTCATCATGTAGAGCTTTATCACAATATAGATGTAGGCAGATGCCCCAAAGTCTAAAAACTCATAATTGGCTGAGCGGTGAAAAATAAATGCAGGCAAATATGGCCGTTTACCAGCTGTAAGCCCGTCTGGTGCCAAGCATAATACCCTGACTGGCTACGGGTGAGGCTCTTTGAAGGATTTTATCAGTCATAACCTGATGGCGCCCATTGACTCCATAGGATCCATCACGTTTCCATTGCCTAGAATAGCGCTGAAGACCCCGTTATTTTTGCCGTGAGAGGTCAACGTAGACCAGACGCGGCAGGAAGACACCTTCTTACAGACACCACGGCGGACTCGGACTTCTCTCCCCCAATAACACTGCAGGCAGGGACAACAAATATAACCGTTATGTCCTTTGGCATCGGAACGTCTATTTTGTTTGCGCACAGGTCACTCAGTCCAGAAAAACTATTCTGCATCCCAAACATCAAGGTACGATGGACTCATGCACACAGCCATATTTTGGACCCATAATACAGTGCCCATAGACGTCTACATGTACCCTCATATGCCTCCAATTTCATCCTGAGACAGTCCCAGAGCCCGCTGAACCGGACCACAAAAAGGGGCATCGTTCAGGGGCGTAACTAAAGTCTCAAGAGCCCCGATACAAAAGTCCTGCTTGGGCTCCAACGTCTCTTCATGGCTACATTGCCGAGTCTCCTAAGTGCCCCAATGACGCAGCACTAGTAGACAGGGGCATTGCTAATAGCCCCAATACATAGGTTTTGCCCCCAAATTTTTATTCGGAGACAGCACATCTATAAGACTTTGATCCCTATAGCTCAGTCACTGGATAGGATTAGATACAACAGATAGTATCATACATGATAGGCTTAGATACAGTGACTTAGTAGGAGTATCCCAAGAGCCTTAGATATATGGCCCAGTAGAGAGTATCACAAATGATCGGATTAGATACAGGGCTCAGGATACGGTATCAAACATGATCGCATTAGATACAGGACCCAGCAGACAATATTCTTATACTTACCCTTCTTGCTCCTGAATCGGGTTTTCTTGACCTCCGGGTGTAGCGCGGGTCCTGACGCCGTTTATTGTGCGCGGCACACGTAACATTGAGACGCTGAAAGGCGTCTGGACGAGCGCTACACCCGGGGCCATTCTCAGGAGTGAGGTGGGGACGTTTTAGTGTTACTGTAGTAAGAGGGGGCCATGTAGTTTATTACATAAGCCCCAGTGACTACAGTAACTGTAGATCGACGTGGTCTGGGCGGCCATGAGCCCTCCTGGCTTTGGGGGCCGGTTACAATAGCGACTGCCGCGACCCCTATAGCTACGCAACGGTGTATAAAGGGGGACGTTCCAGGGGAGACCAGGGGTGGGGCTTAAAATTCCAATGAAATGATTTTAAGTATGGTCGGGTTTGTGGCCACCTCCATCAGATATTGTATTCGGGTAGTAATAATCACGCGACGGCGGCGCAGGGTGGATGCGGCTCCCTACTACAAGTGCCGCATCCTGGATATGGGTCTGATCTGCGCAGGAGGCCTGAGTACTTGCGTTGGACGGCACATTTACCATTAGGCATAGCTCCCAGTCCCAATCGCGAGATGGTCCTGCAAAACGGTCCTACAAAGTGGTGGGGCTTCTGCGACTGTGCTCCAAAATGGGCATTTTAAGAGTTTTTGGGGAGTTCCCGGGGCTTAAAAATGGATCCCTTCAACAACCTACCCAAAAGACTAACCCCACACCCACAATCCGTCCCTCGTTCTCTTCATTATGTGCGTTTCTGGGTGACAACCAATATTCACTATTGTCGGCTTAGAAGCTGGATCGGAAATCTATTACATTTATCATTCAGGAACCGGGAGAAGCTGGATGACCCCCCCCCCCCCCATCATTGACTTATTTCTTGGGGAATGTTCTTTAAATAGATCACGTTCCTTTAAAATGTATACAAGGATTACATGACCTCTCGGGAGAAAAGTAAACATCTGGAAAAAATCTGCTTCCCAGCGGCGATCAAATCTCTGCATTTAAAGGGACAGTACATGTAATGTATATAGAGGTAGTATCTTTCCCCACACATCAGCCCTTTTACCACCAGAACTGGGTGACATGCCTTGTTCTTGAACCATCGTCTGCCCCATTAACCCTTTAGCTGCAGCTACTTGGTATGAACACATGGCCCCACGGGGGTCTTGTAGAACGATTTGGCGGTGGGTCTGGCACAGGTCCATGTGTGTGTGTTCAGGGCCGGCCTCGTCTCCCTGTATCGTGATCCGTGCCTGATACAATGTTCCAAAGTACAAAGAAATCCTCAAGGGAAATAGGAAGAGGAGCCAAGAATTGAGCAATAAGTTTTCGATGCCAAGCAGAAACTGCAACAGACTCCGGCACACCCGGTTCTCACCCGCCCCACCACTATATGCTACATTCAGAGTATTCTTCACCAAGGGCAAAGTTTCAGAGCCCGGGCATGTTGGCGCCCCCTCCTAGCACCCAGCTATGCCCCCGACTCTTGTTAACCCCGAACTACATACATTTCTATAACTCTACATACATTAATTTCAACCAATTGTGTCTTATCCCTTTAAATATTGGAGACATCAGCATCTGGCTGGACGTGAGCGTAAGGGAACTCGACATCACCCATGGACCACCAGATGACCCAAGCAGGACCAAATCAGGGACCATATCATACAATGTATCAAGACGCTTAAAGCAACAGTACACTCTAAAATGCAGCACCCCCCACACACAGTCCTCTACATATCCAAATATGCATGACAGCATGCCACCCAGCAGACCCATGCAAGCCGCCCGCTCTCCATATGGTACCTGCATCTGCGTCTGTCCCTCTGACTTGTGAGTCTGCGACTGTTTTTACCAGCAGCAGAATGAAAGTCAGGAGAGCATTCCTCTGTTGTTACTCAGAGGTGGCTCCGCCTCCATCTCACATATGCACGCCCACTCATGAATATTAAGCAGCTCCTGCATAATGAGCCGCACAGAAAAAGAAATATTATGGACAAAAAAGGCAGTGACCAAGAAAACCCAAAAATGTGGCTGCACCGCCGGCAACTCAACGGACACCGAGTCACACCGGCAAATCTAGAAGGGAAAGGATAAAGGAAGAAAACTGCACCAAAAACTGCATGTGTGAACACAGTGCAAGCGCCCCGGCTTTATGTGCCAGACAATCAGAGCTTCTTCAGTGAACATCGCGCAGATGCGGCTTCTCAAACGCGGAATCATGGGGGTGCCCGGGCACATGGGTGGCAAAAAAAAGCCTTACTCCCTCATCCAGGCACACACACAATTACACACACACACAGTTACACACACACACGCAGTTACATGCACTGTTACACACAGTTACTCGCAGTTACACACACACACACGCACTGTTACACACACACACTCTTATGTTACACGCACACTCTCACTGTTATGTTACATGCACGCGCGCACTGTTACACGCACACACACAGTTACACGCACACACACGCACTGTTACACACACACGCACTGTTACACACACGCACGCACTGTTACACACACACACACACACACACTTATGTTACACGCACACACACGCACTGTTATGTTACACGCACACACACGCACGCACTGTTACACACATGAACTGTTATACACACACACAGTTATACACACACACAATGTTATGCACAGTATTACACACACGCAGTTATATACATGCACTATTATACACACACACACACACACACACACACACACACACACACACACGGGTTCACACAACCTATTTTCAGGCGTAAACGACTCGTAAATGGACTGCCTCGGCAAAGAAGTGCAGGACACTTATATACATTATATGCGGGACACTTATATACATTATATGCGGGACACTTCTATACATTATATGCGGGACACTTATATACATTATATGCGGGACACTTCTATACATTATATGCGGGACACTTCTATACATTATATGCGGGACACTTCTATACATTATATGCGGGACACTTCTATACATTATATGCGGGACACTTATATACATTATATGCGGGACACTTATATACATTATATGCGGGACACTTATATACATTATATGCTGGACACTTATATACATTATATGCGGGACACTTCTATACATTATATGCGGGACACTTCTATACATTATATGCGGGACACTTCTATACATTATATGCGGGACACTTCTATACATTATATGCGGGACACTTCTATACATTATATGCGGGACACTTCTATACATTATATGCGGGACACTTATATACATTACATGCAGTACACTTATATACATTATATGCGGGACACTTCTATACATTATATGCGGGACACTTCTATACATTATATGCGGGACACTTATATACATTATATGCGGGACACTTATATACATTATATGCAGGACACTTATATACATTATATGCGGGACACTTATATACATTATATGCGGGACACTTATATACATTATATGCGGGACACTTATATACATTATATGCAGGACACTTATATACATTATATGCGGGACACTTATATACATTATATGCGGGACACTTATATACATTATATGCGGGACACTTATATACATTATATGCGGGACACTTATATACATTATATGCGGGACTCTTATATACATTACATGCGGGACACTTATATACATTACATGCGGGACACTTATATACATTATATGCGGGACTCTTATATACATTACATGCGGGACACTTATATACATTATATGCGGGACACTTATATACATTATATGCGGGACACTTATATACATTATATGCGGGACACTTATATACATTATATGCGGGACACTTATATACATTATATGCGGGACACTTATATACATTACATGCGGGACACTTATATACATTATATGCGGGACACTTATATACATTATATGCGGGACACTTATATACATTATATACGGGACACTTCTATACATTATATGCAGGACACTTATATACATTATATGCAGTACACTTATATACATTATATGCGGGACACTTCTATACATTATATGCGGGACACTTCTATACATTATATGCGGGACACTTCTATACATTATATGCGGGACACTTCTATACATTATATGCGGGACACTTCTATACATTATATGCGGGACACTTATATACATTACATGCGGGACACTTATATACATTACATGCGGGACACTTATATACATTATATGCGGGACACTTATATACATTATATGCGGGACACTTATATACATTACATGCGGGACACTTATATACATTACATGCGGGACACTTATATACATTACATGCGGGACACTTATATACATTACATGCGGGACACTTATATACATTATATGCGGGACACTTATATACATTATATGCGGGACACTTATATACATTATATGCGGGACACTTATATACATTATATGCGGGACACTTATATACATTATATGCGGGACACTTATATACATTATATGCGGGACACTTATATACATTATATGCGGGACACTTATATACATTATATGCGGGACACTTATATACATTATATGCGGGACACTTATATACATTATATGCGGGACACTTATATACATTATATGCGGGACACTTATATACATTATATGCGGGACACTTATATACATTATATGCGGGACACTTATATACATTATATGCGGGACTCTTATATACATTACATGCGGGACACTTATATACATTACATGCGGGACACTTATATACATTACATGCGGGACACTTATATACATTATATGCGGGACACTTATATACATTATATGCGGGACACTTATATACATTATATGCGGGACACTTATATACATTATATGCGGGACACTTATATACATTATATGCGGGACACTTATATACATTATATGCGGGACACTTATATACATTATATGCGGGACACTTATATACATTATATGCGGGACACTTATATACATTATATGCAGGACACTTATATACATTATATGCGGGACACTTATATACATTATATGCGGGACACTTATATACATTATATGCGGGACACTTATATACATTATATGCGGGACACTTATATACATTATATGCAGGACACTTATATACATTACATGCGGGACACTTATATACATTATATGCGGGACACTTATATACATTATATGCGGGACACTTATATACATTATATGCGGGACACTTATATACATTATATGCGGGACACTTATATACATTATATGCGGGACACTTATATACATTATATGCGGGACACTTATATACATTATATGCGGGACACTTATATACATTATATGCGGGACACTTATATACATTATATGCGGGACACTTATATACATTATATGCGGGACACTTATATACATTATATGCGGGACACTTATATACATTATATGCGGGACACTTATATACATTATATGCGGGACACTTATATACATTATATGCGGGACACTTATATACATTATATGCGGGACACTTATATACATTATATGCGGGACACTTATATACATTATATGCGGGACACTTATATACATTATATGCAGGACACTTATATACATTATATGCGGGACACTTATATACATTATATGCGGGACACTTATATACATTATATGCGGGACACTTATATACATTATATGCGGGACACTTATATACATTATATGCAGGACACTTATATACATTACATGCGGGACACTTATATACATTATATGCGGGACACTTATATACATTATATGCGGGACACTTATATACATTATATGCGGGACACTTATATACATTATATGCGGGACACTTATATACATTATATGCGGGACACTTATATACATTACATGCGGGACACTTCTATACATTATATGCGGGACACTTATATACATTATATGCGGGACACTTCTTTGCAACGTAATTTGAGCCGTTCTTCATTGAATTCAATGAAGAACAGCTCTAAATTACGCCCGTCAATGACGCCTCGCAAAATGCGAGGACGAGCAATTACGTCTGAAATTACGGAGCGGTTTTCTCCTGAAAACAGCTCCGTAATTTCAGACGTAACGGTCGTTATCGTGTGCACATACCCTTAGGCTGGATTCACACAAGCACATTACGTCCGTAATTGACGGACGTATTTCGGCCGCAAGCCCCGGACTGAACATACTGCAGGGAGCCGGGCTCCTAGCATCATAGTTATGTACGACGCTAGGAGTCCCTGCCTCTCCGTGGAACTACTGTCCCGTACTGAAAACATAATTACAGTACGGGACAGTGGTCCCGCAGCGAGGCAGGGACTCCTAGCGTCGTACATACAGTGAAGGAAATAAGTATTTGACCCCTTGCTGATTTTGTACGTTTGCCCACTGTCAAAGTCATGAACAGTCTAGAATTTTTAGGCTAGGTTAATTTCACCAGTGAGAGATAGATTATATATAAAAAAAAAACAGAAAATCACATTGTCAAAATGATATATATTTATTTGCATTGTGCCCAGAGAAATAAGTATGTGACCCCCGACCAACCATTAAGAGTTCAGCCTCCTCCAGACCAGTTACCCGCTCCAAATCAACTTGGTGCCTGCATTATAGACAGCTCTTACATGGTCACCTGTATAAAAGACTCCTGTCCACAGACTCAATTAATCAGTCTGACTCTAACCTCTACAACATGGGCAAGACCAAAGAGCTGTCTAAGGATGTCAGGGACAAGATCATAGACCTGCACAAGGCTGGAATGGGCTACAAAACCATAAGTAAGACGCTGGGTGAGAAGGAGACAACTGTTGGTGCAATAGCAGTGGCGGATTATCATATGGGTGATTCGGGCGGCCGCCCGGGGCCCGAGGCTCCCAGGGGGCGCATGGCAGCCCGAACCGCACATCATCTTCCAAACCTATTCAGCGCGCTAGCGCTGCTAACTTCCGAAGATGAGGAGGGGAGGAGCAGGGAATTGGCCGGGAAAGGGGTAGGACACGCCTCCCTGACAAGTGCGCCATTGAGTAACAGAACAGCGACGGACGGCTGTTCTGTTACTCCAAAGCTGCAAGAGAAGAGAAGAGCCGGGCGTTCACTGGGGTTGAGGTTAGTTGGCTTATCCTCCTGCCCAACTGGTTCCCGACCGCTGGCTGTATTTTTACGGCCAGCGGTCAGGGACGGGTCCTTAAAACCCGAGCCATAGACTTTCTACGGCTCGGGTTTTAACCTGCTGCCCGCGCGATCGGGCAGCTGAATGTCGGGTCTCCGGCTGTCAGTGACTGCCGGGGACCCTGAGGAGAAGACAGAAGCAGCTTTCGCTGCTTCTGTCTTCTCCGATGTCTTCTTACACAGCGTTCAATGAACGCTGTGTATAGGAATAGAGACAGCAGCAGCGGCGCTGTCTCTATTCCTCCCGGTGATCATGTGACTGGTCACATGATCGCCGGGTGCCGTTAGTGACAGACTGTTGCTGGGTCTAACTAGACCCAGCACAGCCCTATTAGTGACAATCGTCACTATGAGAGGGCTGATTTCCCTGCTGTGCAGCCCCAGTTACAGTGGAAAAACATGGTGTAAAAGAAAGAAAAAATATATATAAAGTTCCCCAAAGGTCTTTTTTGACCTTTGAGGAACAGAACATAATAATAAAAAAATAGTAAAGTGCAAAAAAAATTAAATAATAAATACACATAAAATACCCCCCCCAAAAAAACGTTCCCCCCCCCCGCCAATCATTGTTGTAACACTAGCGCTGACCCAATTATTCAACTTATTTATTAATGATATAGAGGAAGGGATTAATAGCACTATTTCTATTTTTGCAGATGACACCAAGCTATGTAATATAGTTCAGACTATGGAAGATGTTCATGAATTACAGGCAGATTTAAACAAACTAAGTGTTTGGGCGTCCACTTGGCAAATGAAGTTTAATGTAGATAAATGTAAAGTTATGCATCTTGGTACCAACAACCTGCAGGATCATATGTCCTAGGGGGCGCTACACTGGCGGATTCACTTGTTGAGAAGGATCTGGGTGTACTTGTAAATCATAAACTCAATAACAGCATGCAGTGTCAATCAGCTGCTTCAAAGGCCAGCAGGATATTGTCGTGTATTAAAAGAGGCATGGACTCGCGGGACAGGGATGTAATAATGCCACTTTACAAAGCATTAGTGAGGCCTCATCTAGAATATGCAGTTCAGTTCTGGGCTCCAGTTCATAGAAAGGATGCCCTGGAGTTGGAAAAAATACAAAGAAGAGCAACGAAGCTAATAAGGGGCATGGAGAATTTAAGTTATGAGGAAAGATTGAAAGAATTAAACCTATTTAGCCTTGAAAAAAGACGACTAAGGGGGGACATGATTAACTTATATAAATATATTAATGGCACATACAAAAAATATGGTGAAATCCTGTTCCTTGTAAAACCCCCTCAAAAAACAAGGGGGCACTCCCTCCGTCTGGAGAAAAAAAGGTTCAAGCTGCAGAGGCGACAAGGCTTCTTTACAGTGAGAACTGTGAATTTATGGAATAGCCTACCGCAGGAGCTGGTCACAGCAGGGACAGTAGATGGCTTTAAAAAAGGGTTAGATAATTTCCTAGAACAAAAAAATATTAGCTCCTATGTGTAGAAATTTTTCCTTCCCTTTTCCCTTCCCTTGGTTGAACTTGATGGACATGTGTCTTTTTTCAGCCGTACTAACTATGTAACTATGTAATTACCCTAATATAGACATGTAATATATAAAAATTTACGGTAAACAATGACGATCACAAATAACAGGTCTATTTTAGGGTAAAACTATGTTATTACCAAAAAAAATAGCTGAAACGTAAAAAAGCTTATTTTTTTACTATTATTTTCAAACTTTATGAATAAAAATTCTAAAATAGCAAAAAAGGTGCGTATAAAAACGATAAAAAACGAAACCTGCATTGTCTACGGAAAAAACGTCGCAAAAATCACGTCGTTTTTATTTATTTTTTTATAAAAATGTGTTTGGTGCAACTTTGTAATTCCGTTTTATTAAAAAATATTTTCACTTTTTGAGATACAGCTGCTTTGTATCCTGTATCCGTCAGGTCAGCAGGACTGACGGGATCAGTGAAACGGGCCCTGCGCTAAATTATAATCTTAGATGTGATAGATTTGAGGTGGATCCTGCGTGTCACTGATCCTGTCAGTCCTGCTGACCTGACGGATACAGGATACAAAGCAGCTGTATCTCAAAAAGTAAAAATATTTTTTAATGAAATCAATCAATCACACACATACTAATATATATATAAAATTATGATATAAAGTTTTTAAATGTGTACATAACCTTGTGGCACTATATACAAGGGGGAGCGCTGTGTGCCACTATATACAAGGGGGAGCGCTGTGTGCCACTATATACAAGGGGGAGCGCTGTGTGCCACTATATACAAGGGGGAGCGCTGTGTGCCACTATATACAAGGGGGAGCGCTGTGTGCCACTATATACAAGGGGGAGCGCTGTGTGCCACTATATACAAGGGGGAGCGCTGTGTGCCACTATATACAAGGGGGAGCGCTGTGTGCCACTATATACAAGGGGGAGCGCTGTGTGCCACTATATACAAGGGGGAGCGCTGTGTGCCACTATATACAAGGGGGGGCTGTGTAGTGCTATCCACAGTGGTATGTGTGTGGCGCTCTTTATAGGGGGGGCTTTTTGGTGCTATTTACAAGAGGGGGAGGGCTGTGTGGCGCTCTCTACAGGGGGGCTGTATGGCACTATCTATAGGGGGCTGTGTGTAACGCTCTCTATGGGGGGGATGTGTGATATATAGAGGGGGCTGTGTATGGCGATATCTATGGGGGTGTGTAATATCTACAGGGGCTGTGTGTGGCACTATGTACAGGGGGCTGTGTGTAGCACTATGTACAGGGGCCTGTGTGTGGCACTATGTACAGGGGGCTGTGTGTGGCATTATGTACAGGGGCCTGTGAGTGGCATTATGTACAGGGGCCTGTGTGTATGTGGTGTTTTACAGTGTGTGGTATTATTATATTCAGGCGCGCAGTGTTTGGTGCTATTATATTTAGGGGCACAGTATGTGGCACCATGATAACTTTATTTTCGTTTATAGGTGTGGAAATGTTGGAAAAGTGAGGAGACGTCTGAGTGGCAAATTCTGCAGAAATGAGTATTGGCCGGGAGAAGTCGTCATGAGCGCTGGACCGGATGGAGAAGAAAAGAGGAAAAAAACTACTAGAATCTGAGACGTCGTCACCTGTGAGTCACTAGATTTATAGAGAATCTGTCACCTCTCCTGACACTTTTATTATAGGAATCCTTGTATTTCACAAAAAGTCTTTCTGCAGTCCAGGACTGATAGACAATTCCCCTTGTCAGGAGGTTGTGTCCCTGCACAGTGTGATACTGTGAGTATGTAGGGACACCGCGCTGTGACAAGGGAAATCGTAACACTGTTAATGCTTGCCCAAAAAGGTAGTGTTAAAAATAGTTACGGCGCGGCAGGGCGGCGGTGAGGAAGGGGGGCCCAAGTTTGGGTAACAGCCCAGGGCCCATGGTCTACTTAATCCGCCACTGTGCAATAGTAAGAAAATGGAAGACATACAAAATGACTGTCAATCGACATCGATCTGGGGCTCCATGCAAAATCTCACCTCGTGGGGTATCCTTGATCCTGAGGAAGGTGAGAGCTCAGCCGAAAACTACACGGGGGAACTTGTTAATGATCTCAAGGCAGCTGGGACCACAGTCACCAAGAAAACCATTGGTAACACATTACGCCGTATTGGATTAAAATCCTGCAGTGCCCGCAAGGTCCCCCTGCTCAAGAAGGCACATGTACAGGCCCATCTGAAGTTTGCAAATGAACATCTGGATGATTCTGAGAGTGATTGGGAGAAGGTGCTGTGGTCAGATGAGACTAAAATTGAGCTCTTTGGCATTAACTCAACTCGCCGTGTTTGGAGGAAGAGAAATGCTGCCTATGACCCAAAGAACACCGTCCCCACTGTCAAGCATGGAGGTGGAAACATGATGTTTTGGGGGTGTTTCTCTGCTAAGGGCACAGGACTACTTCACCGCATCAATGGGAGAATGCATGGAGCCATGTACCGTCAAATCCTGAGTGACAACCTCCTTCCCTCCACCAGGACATTAAAAATGGCTCATGGCTGGGTCTTCCAGCACGACAATGACCCGAAACATACAGCCAAGGCAACAAAGGAGTGGCTCAAAAAGAAGCACATTAAGGTCATGGAGTGGCCTAGCCAGTCTCCAGACCTTAATCCCATCGAAAATTTATGGAGGGAGCTGAAGATCCGAGTTGCCAAGCGACAGCCTCAAAATCTTAATGATTTACAGATGATCTGCAAAGAGGAGTGGGCCAAAATTCCATCTAACATGTGTGCAAACCTCATCATCAACTACAAAAAACATCTGACTGCTGTGCTTGCCAACATAGGTTTTGCCACCAAGTATTAAGTCTTGTTTGCCAACGGGGTCAAATACTTATTTCTCTGTTCACAATGCAAATAAATATATATAATCTTGACTATGTGATTTTCTTTTTTTATATCATCTATCTCTCACTGGTAAAATTAACCTAGCCTAAAAATTCTAGACTGTTCATGACTTTGACAGTGGGCAAACTTACAAAATCAGCAAGGGATCAAATACTTATTTCCTTCACTGTAACTATGATGCTAGGAGCCCGGCTCCCTGCAGTATGTTCGGTCCGGGACTTGCGGCCAAAATACGTTCCGTCCATTACGGACGTAATGACCTCGTGTGAATCCAGCCTAACAACTGGCAGGAATGTGGACCCACTGGACCACTAACAGCAGCTGCTGATCAACAGAGTCAGTAATGATAAAGTACCCGGAAGGTCAGAAGTGGGTATATGCCAGACAGTCCGGGGGAAGCGGCCTGTGCAGGATAATGAGGTTCGGCTAGGACTCCGGACTGGAGTAGTGAAGTCGTCTCGGACACTGGGTTTGGCACTAGAACTAAACACAGATACTGGATCTGGGAAACCGCTAAGAAACCATTTGCAAGACAAACATAGAGAAGATGCAACAATGTTAAGGAAAGGTGTAAGCGGGCAGAGTTTTCAAAGTCCCGGGTGTGTAGGGATTGGACAGGGACTAAGTTACAGGTGCGTGTGCTGGCCCATTAAAACCGGGGCGAGCGCACGGCCTAGAAGAAACAGCAGTGAAGAGAGAAGCGTGTGCCGGCGTCTCTGGAGGAGGAGACAGGCAAATCCCGAGAGGACTGCGGCCGCCGGTAAGTGGGGAATGTCAGCGGGCAATACATGCACTACTACACTCAATAACACTGTTAGATACACAAACACGCTATACACCCACCCACTCAATCACACATACACAGGAACTATAAAGGGACTCACACAGACACCATATTACACACACATACAAAGAAAATAAGTCCAACGTAAAGCAGAAGGTCAACAGCCGTAAATCACAACCCCAGAGTCGTCACTTCAGGCGGAGCGTTCACCTTAAACCAGGATCTCACCTGTCCGGGTATAGCAGAGGTTCTCAGCTACAGAACTCCAGCACAACCCACTCCTCTCTGCTACTCCGCTTCTTGTCCTCTCTGCTCACACCATGCTCCGTCTGCTTTTCTTGATTAAAGACAGGAAGAAAACCCTCAATGGAGCATGGGAGCGACCTCCCCACCCAAATCACTCCGAAATCCTGGAGCCAAATTCCAGTTCTAGAAACCAGTCACCAATTATTACTGGTGCAAAGCTTTCCAGGATCTACATCGTTGTATCCACACCTCCCAACCTCCAAGTATCACGAAAAGGGACAACCGATGCAGCGCACATAGCGCTTCGCGGAAAATGTGCTCCTTTTAAGCCACACCTCTAATCCCACCCAATCCCCGCCCATACACACCCTTAGCTGCCCCAGTGCCAGTGCCGACAAAGTGCCAGTGCCCATGTAGGTAGCACCAGTGTCCCCCCTATAGATAGCGCTACCCCCCCTGTATATAGTGCTGTGTGATAAGGAGGTAACAGACCTCAGCATGTGTAGTTTAGAGCACCCCCTTTAACAGCAGTCTGGCTGTGTAGTCTGCACCACCCCCTATATCAGTAGTCTGGCTGTGTGCAGTCTGGAGCACCCCCTATATGAGCAGTCTGGAGCGCCCCCTATATGAGCAGTCTGGAGCGCCCCCTATATGAGCAGTCTGGAGGGGGCCTATATCAGCAGTCTGGCTGCTTAGTCTGAAGCGCCCCCTATGACAGTGGTCTGGCTGTGTAGTCTGTAGCGCCCCCTATAACAGCAGTCTGGCTGTGTAGTCTGCAACACCCCCTATATCAGTCATCTGGCTGTGTAGTCTGTAGCGCCCCCTATAATAGCAGTCTGGCTGTGTGCAGTCTGGAGCGCTCCCTATATCAGCAGTCTGGAACACCCCCTATATCAGCAGTCTGGATGCTTAGTCTGTAGCGCCTCCTAGGACAGCGGCCTGGCTGTGTAGTCTGTAGCGCCCCCTATGACAGCGGTCTGGCTGTGTAGTCTGGAGCGCCCCCTATGACAGCGGTCTGGCTGTGTAGTCTGTAGCGCCCCCTATGACAGCATACCTCCCAACTTCCAAGTATCCCAAAGAGGGACAACAGATGTGGCACACATAGTTTTCTTTTAAGCCACGCCTCTAATCCCAACTAATCCCCGCCCATACACACCCAGTTCAGCCCACACAGTATCATGCTCCCATAGTGCCTTCCACACAGTATAATGCTCAGTTTGAAATACAATACAATACAGTTTGAAACCCACACAGATGCCCCCATACAGTGTAACGCCCGAACAAATTCCCCCTTACATCATAATGCCCAATAGCTGCTCCCATACAACATAATGCCTCTATAGCTTTCCCATACAGTATAATGCCCACTTAACTGCCCCTAGTGGCAGAGCCTACGTAGATAGTGCCGCAGTGCCCATGTAGATAGCGCCAGTGTCCCCTGTAGATAGTGCCACTGTGCCCATTTAGATAGTGCCACACTACCCTTAAAGATAGCACCACCGTCCCTGTCTTTAGATAGCGCCATTGGAACTCCCTTTAGCAGTGGAATCCCCAGCCACAGCATAGGCCGGGGATTCCGCTCCTAGAGGAACAGTGAAGTCAAGGGCTACTCCTGGAGCAGAAGCCCCTGCAGAGCGTCGGCAACGGGGATTCCGCTCCAGAGGCGCCACTGACGTCACTGTCCATATATGGACTGTGACTTCAAGGGCTTCCCTGGGTACAGCGCTTAAAGTAGCGCTGCGCCTGGGGAGTCCTCGGCAAGCGGACTAAGGCTAAAGCAGGGAGCTGACAGTTCCTTGCTTCAGCATTTGATTCAACTATCTGCGTCCTGAGGACACACATATAGTTGACAGCGGGAAATACCCCCGGCTGTCTGTGGAGAGCATCCAGGACTGTCCAGCTGAATCTGGGACGGTTGGGAGGTATAGGACACCAGTCTGGCTGTGTGTAGTCAGGAGCGACCCCTCTAATAGCAGTCTGGCTGTGTGTAGTCTGGAGCACCCCCTATAATAGCAGTCTGGCTGTGTGTAGTCCGGAGCCCCCCCCCCCCTATAATAGCAGTCCGGCTGTGTGTAGTCTGGAGCCCCCCTATAATAGCAGTCTGGCTGTGTGCAGTCTGGAAAGCCCCTTGTAATAAAACTCCGGCTGTGTGTAGTCTGGAGCCCCCCCCCCCCCATAATAGCAGTCCGGCTGTGTGTAGTCTGGAGCCCCCCCCCCCAATAATAGCATTCTGGCTGTGTAGTCTGGAAGACCCCCTATAATAGTAGTCCCCCTGTGTGTAGTCTGTAAAGCCCCCTATGACAGCAGTCTTCGTATGTACTCTGGAGCATCCCCTATAATAGCAGTCTTCATTTGTACTCTGGAGCCCCCCCCCCTATAGTAGCAGTCTGGCTGTGTGTAGTCTGGAGCCCCCACAATAATAGCAGTTTGGCTGTGTAGTCTGAAAAGCCCCCTATAATAGCAGTCCCCCTCTGTGCAGTCTGGAGTCCCCCCCCCAATAATAGCAGTCCGGCTGTGTGTAGTCTGGAGCCCCCCCTATAATAGCAGTCCAGCTGTGTGTAGTCTGGAGCGCCCTCTATTATAGCAGTCCGGCTGTGTGTAGTCTGGAGCGCCCTCTATTGTAGCAGTCCGGCGGTGTGTAGTCTGGAGCGCCCTCTATTATAGCAGTCCGGCTGTGTGTAGTCTGGAGTGCCCACTATTATAGCAGTCCGGCTGTGTATAGTCTTGAGCGCCCCCTATTATAGCAGTCCGGCTGTGTGTAGTCTGGAGCGCCCTCTATTATATCAGTCTGGCTGTGTGTAGTCTGGAGCGCCCCCTATTATAGCAGTCCGTCTGTGTGTAGTCTGGAGCGCCCTCTATTATAGCAGTCCGGCTGTGTGTAGTCTGGAGCGCCCCCTATTATAGCAGTCAGGCTGTGTGTAGTCTGGAGCGCCCTCTATTATAGCAGTCCGGCTGTGTGTAGTCTGGAGCGCCCCCTATTATAGCAGTCCGGCTGTGTGTAGTCTGGAGCGCCCTCTATTATAGCAGTCCGTCTGTGTGTAGTCTGGAGCGCCCTCTATTATAGCAGTCCGGCTGTGTGTAGTCTGGAGCACCGCCTATTATAGCAGTCCGGCTGTGTGTAGTCTGGAGCGCCCTCTATTATAGCAGTCCGGCTGTGTGTAGTCTGGAGCGCCCTCTATTATAGCAGTCCGGCTGTGTGTAGTCTGGAGCGCCCTCTATTATAGCAGTCCGGCTGTGTATAGTCTGGAGCGCCCCCTATTATAGCAGTCTGGCTGTGTGTAGTCTGGAGCCCCCACAATAATAGCAGTTTGGCTGTGTAGTCTGGAAAGCCCCCTATAATAGCAGTCCCCCTCTGTGTAGTCTGGAGTTCCCCCCCCCCCCAATAATAGCAGTCCGGCTGTGTGTAGTCTGGAGCCCCCCCTATAATAGCAGTCCGGCTGTGTATAGTCTGGAGCGCCCTCTATTATAGCAGTCCGGCTGTGTGTAGTCTGGAGCGCCCTCTATTATAGCAGTCCGGCTGTGTGTAGTCTGGAGCGCCCTCTATTATAGCAGTCCGGCTGTGTGTAGTCTGGAGCGCCCCCTATTATAGCAGTCCGGCTGTGTATAGTCTGGAGCGCCCTCTATTATAGCAGTCCGGCTGTGTGTAGTCTGGAGCGCCCTCTATTATAGCAGTCCGGCTGTGTGTAGTCTGGAGCGCCCTCTATTATAGCAGTCCGGCTGTGTGTAGTCTGGAGCGCCCTCTATTATAGCAGTCCGGCTGTGTGTAGTCTGGAGCGCCCTCTATTATAGCAGTCCGGCTGTGTGTAGTCTGGAGCGCCCTCTATTATAGCAGTCCGGCTGTGTGTAGTCTGGAGCGCCCTCTATTATAGCAGTCCGACTGTGTATAGTCTGGAGCGCCCCCTATTATAGCAGTCCGGCTGTGTATAGTCTGGAGCGCCCCCTATTATAGCAGTCCGGCTGGGTGTAGTCTGGAGCGCCCTCTATTATAGCAGTCCGGCTGTGTGTAGTCTGGAGCCCCCCCTATTATAGCAGTCCGGCTGTGTGTAGTCTGGAGCGCCCTCTATTATAGCAGTCCGGCTGTGTATAGTCTGGAGCGCCCCCTATTATAGCAGTCCGGCTGTGTATAGTCTGGAGCGCCCTCTATTATAGCAGTCCGGCTGTGTGTAGTCTGGAGCGCCCTCTATTATAGCAGTCCGGCTGTGTGTAGTCTGGAGCGCCCTCTATTATAGCAGTGCGGCTGTGTGTAGTCTGGAGCGCCCTCTATTATAGCAGTCCGGCTGTGTGTAGTCTGGAGCGCCCTCTATTATAGCAGTCCGGCTGTGTGTAGTCTGGAGCGGCCCCTATTATAGCAGTCCGGCTGTGTGTAGTCTGGAGCGCCCTCTATTATAGCAGTCCGGCTGTGTGTAGTCTGGAGCGCCCTCTATTATAGCAGTCCGGCTGTGTGTAGTCTGGAGCGCCCTCTATTATAGCAGTCCGGCTGTGTATAGTCTGGAGCGCCCTCTATTATATCAGTCCGGCTGTGTATAGTCTGGAGCGCCCCCTATTATAGCAGTCCGGCTGTGTATAGTCTGGAGCGCCCCCTATTATAGCAGTCTGGCTGTGTGTAGTCTGGAGCGCCCTCTATTATAGCAGTCCGGCATGTGTATAGTCTGGAGCGCCCCCTATTATAGCAGTCCGGCTGTGTATAGTCTGGAGCGCCCTCTATTATATCAGTCCGGCTGTGTATAGTCTGGAGCGCCCCCTATTATAGCAGTCCGGCTGTGTATAGTCTGGAGCGCCCTCTATTATAGCAGTCCGGCTGTGTATAGTCTGGAGCGCCCCCTATTATAGCAGTCCGGCTGTGTATAGTCTGGAGCGCCCCCTATTATAGCAGTCCGGCTGTGTGTAGTCTGGAGCGCCCTCTATTATAGCAGTCCGGCTGTGTGTAGTCTGGAGCGCCACCTATTATAGCAGTCCGGCTGTGTGTAGTCTGGAGCGCCCTCTATTATAGCAGTCTGGCTGGGTGTAGTCTGGAGCGCCCTCTATTATAGCAGTCCGGCTGTGTATAGTCTGGAGCGCCCCCTATTATAGCAGTCCGGCTGTGTATAGTCTGGAGCGCCCCCTATTATAGCAGTCCGGCTGTGTGTAGTCTGGAGCGCCCTCTACTATAGCAGTCTGGCTGGGTGTAGTCTTGACCGTGGAGTCTGGGGCAAAAAAAAATTCTAATGAATCAAAACTTGTGTTATTCCATTTTACGATCCTTCAACAAATTGGTCATAATAACCTAAAAGCAAATCCCATCAGTTTTATAGAATTCATATGACCAATAGGCCTAAGATTTATTATATCATGTGTTCCAATGTCACAGCTTATGCAATCTAATGATTCTCATGGCGTGAAGAACACTAGTTCCATTGTCTGATACAAAAAAGTATAAAACATGAAGGTAGCTGCCAAGTCTCAAGATATTTCATATGTTGCTTTAGTGTATCGGTCTACGCCTACTATTATAAGCAGGTAAGATAATCCCGATGATCAGCACCCAGACTGAAAGGAAGCATGCACAAGTAAGATAAACTGATACCAATCCACATTGGACACTGTAGATGAGGTTCCATGTTGTAGATGAGGTTCCATGTTGACCAGTGTAAGGTTATACATTGTTTGGGCAAACATATGCATGCTATTTATCCCCTGAATGGACCACTATTAGGTGCCTTTACAATGGAGAAGTATTGGAGTGTAATTGTTGATAATAAACTAAATCTAGCACTCAATGCCAGTCTGCTGCAAAGAAAGCTAAGGAGATTTTTTTTTCTTGTATGGCTTCTAGAAAAGTTATTTTACCCCTTTTTTGATGCACTTTTGCAGCTTTATCTTCCAGTCTTGGGCCCGAGTTAATAAAATAGATATAAGAGCTGTAGAAAGTTCAACGATGTACAACCAAATTTATGGAAACCAAAAGTGATGGATATGTATTTGATATGGTAATGGATAGAAGTGTGCATAGATTTAAGAAGGGACTTGATATCTTACTCGAGAGACAAAATATTTAGGTTTACTGGCGTCAACGTGTTGATCCGAGGATCTGTCCAATAGGCTTCATTACGATAATGCATGATTACCTGTACTATAATGAGCGAATAGCTTGATGAATAAGTTTGGAATATTTAATGTTTTTCTGTAATGCTTTGGTCTTATGTGTCTGCTGTGGGGTGCTTGGAGAGAAGCGGCCAAGCTCTAAAAGTTCCCATCCTCCTTGCGATTAGGTGGTCGAAAACCTATTTGTAATGCACACGGTCACTGACCGCCTGCATTGCCCACTTACCGGCAGCCGCAGGCCCCTCAAGACTTGTCAGCGTCTCCTCCTCCACAGATGCTGACACACACTGCTCTCCCCCTGCTTTTACCCCTAGGGTGTTCACGCTTGTCCGTGGTCTTAATGGGCCAGAGCACGCACCAGCCACTTAAACCCTGTCCAATCTCAGCAGACCCAGGACTTTAAGAAGGACTCTGCCTGAGCAATGTTGTGTCTTCCCTAAGTTTGTCTTCTAAATGGTCCCTTATCTGTATCCCATATCCTGAATCCCGTCTCTGCGTTTAGTTGTAGTGCCAAGTCGAGTGTCCGAGACGACTTCACCATCTGTGTCCGGTGTCCTAGCCAAGTCCAGTGTCCGAGACGACTGCACTACTTCAGTCCAACATCCTAGCCGTACCTGTATTATCCTGCACAGGTCGCTTCACCTGGAGTGTCTGGCATCTACCCACTTCTATCCTTCCAGGTACTTTATCTTTATGGACTCTCACAGACTGTTGATCAGAGGTTGCTCCATTACAGCGGAGTGGCCCAGTGGGCCCACATACCTGCCAGTTGTTACACTGTGCAGGAATGTCCTCTCCACATGGTGGGGAATTGGCTGAACAGTCATGGAAAAGGGAGGTGGAGAAAACAAACTTCCGCTCATTCTGTCCTCGGGGGCAAAACCTGTCACTGTAATGGAGGGCAACGTTTGATCTTTGCTGTAGGCCCCCTCACTTCTATTGTCACCACATCCTATACATCGCTCAGTAAATGTTCCCCTCGATATTTTTAGTATACCAATAAGTGTTTTTTATTGTGAAGCTCTGTCTAGGACCTCGATATAAACAATATTGACCTGGTCTATCCCCAATCCCATCATTCGTTGACCTAATTTAATTTCTCCTTGGCCAATCGAGAGGTTTTGAACATTTTAAGCATATGGAGGAGCCATTGCCAAGTTGATGACTTTAATCCTTTTGATTCACGTTTCTTTTCGGAGTCATTATAATTAATATTTCATACCAAGTGCACATTGATAGGTCTATCCAAATACTCAAATTAATTCAGTCTACACAGGTAGAGCTCCGAACATTTCTGCACAGCATGTAGTAGGCATGAAGAGTACTAGACCCTTCACCGATGAAGACATTAATGGTTATCTGGCAACAATGACCACATTTTTTGTAATTTTCACTTGGCTTTACTAATATAAATTAAGTTATTCCCAAACTTGTAATCGTGGACCTGCCAACATCTTCCAAGTTTAAATTCCTCACTTGGAAGGGCCGAATAGCACGGCAATTGTCAAGTTCTTGGTGATTGAACATTTCTACCATAGATGCACCCCTAGATATGGAGCAGCTTGGCCTCCAATGTGTCATTCAAACATGTTGGTGCTCAGGGATTCAACTGAAGGAAAAGTGTTAGGCATAAGTAGACCCAGCATACGAATTGCCCAATTATTCTTTATGAATATCATTATTGGGGGAGGAACCTGGTGCCTGAGGTGTGTGGATGTTTTTGGCGCGATCTCCTGGTGTCCTTATCTGAATCTGGCAACACCTTGAGTTTATATCTTGGTGCCTGCTGAGGAGTAACAATTTTTAAGGAGCATTTTTGAGCAGTTAGTAGCATAAATTGGCCGCATTCTCGGGTACATGCCGACTTCTATCTCCGGCCTACACAGCCCTGTGGTCACTTCCCCCTGACTGCACACGGTTGTCAGACATCCGTCTCTGCGGCATCTGCTAAGCCCAGCAGACGGCTAAGCTAGTGAGTAAGCTAGCGCCAACTTCCCGGACGTGACGTACAGTTACATCAAATGTCGGAAAAGAGTTAAGTATGAGCATATTACATATCAAGACCCTAAAAATATATGATATTAATATTCATGTATAGCACCACACTTACCAGCTCTACTGGAAAAGAGGACACCTCTCGGACTCCCAGAAGTAAATATTCACCTTTCATTTTCCTGCACTGCTTTTCACTCCCAGGTGCCACCAGCGGCTTCATTCTGCAGTGAAGAGGACTGCAAGATACAGGATTGAGAGAGAGAATGTGCAGAGTATAGTCTATATTTATTAAGGTGGTTTAGACTTGGGTCTGTATGAGTTTATGGGGTCTCGTCTGGGGTCTATTTATTTAGGGGATCTGTTCTGGGGGTCTGTAATTTTTAGGGGGTTTAGTCTGGGAGTCTATTTAATTAGGGGATCTGGTCGGGCCTGTGTTTTGTTAATGGGTATGGTCTGTGCAGGGCCGATTCTAGCTTTTCTGCTGCCTGAGGCGGAAATTGAAATGGCGCCACCCAGATCTTGATTGACATCCCCCTGTTCTAAATCACTAGCAGCCTCACAAATTACAAAAAATTATACCACTCATTACCTTGCTGCAGATTATACTGTGACTACAGTACTGATTAGAGGCATTATAAACATTTACTTTAAGTGACTCACAGGTGACTTCTCAGATTCTGATTGTTTTTTCTCTTATCTTCTCCATCTGGTCCAGACCTCTAAGATGCCTTCTCCCGGCCACAGCCCATTTCTGCAGTTTTCCACTCAGATGAATTCAGCTTCTCACTTTTCAAACAGTTCTTCACCTATAAGAGATAAAATTCTCGTGGTGCCACACACTACACCCCTAATTATAATCGAGCCATACACCGTGTCCCCCCCAACACATAGTGCCCCCTGTAGACAGTGCCTCCCCATACATAGAGCCTCCTGTAGACAGAGCCCCATATATATAGAGCCTCCTGTAGATAGTGCCCTGCATATAGCCCCCCCTGTAGATATAGTGCCCCACATATAGCCCATAGCCCCCCTGTAGATAGTGCCCCACATATAGCCCATAGCCCCCCTGTAGATATAGTGCCCCACATATAGCCCCTTAGCCCCCCCTGTAGATATAGTGCCCCACATATAGCCCCTTAGCCCCCCCTGTAGATAGTACCACACATATAGCCCATACCACCCCCTGTAGATAGTGCCCCACATATAGCCCCTTAGCCCCCCTGTAGATAGTGCCCCACATATAGCCCATAGCCCCCCTGTATATATAGTGTCCCACATATAGCTCATAGTGCCGAACATGCCCCCCCTGTAGATAGTGGCCCACATAAAGCCCCTCACACTTAACAGAAAAAAAAACCTTTACATACTCCCCTAAAATCGTTGCCACGCCAGCCTCTTGGAATGCATGTCTGATGTGGCTGAACAATGCAAGCGGTGCGATTATGTTATCACTCCACTTGCGTCGTTAAAAGGCGATTAATAGCAGGGCACGTTCCGCCATTCAGCGCTTATGCATGTAATTGTATCTGCGTCCTGTAGACGCAGGTACAATTATAGTGAGGGAGAAGTTGGCGGCGGCTGGTTTCAGTGGTGCCACCGCCCCCTCAAAGAGACGCTCATCTCGCCTCATGGACAGTTTGGCCCTGTCTCTGTTTAGGGGGTCTGGTCTAGGCCTGTGTTTGTTTAGGGTGTCGGGTCTGTATTCCTTTTAGAGTGTGATAAAGGGGATCATATGCACTATTTTTGATTTAAATGCCTTAGGTTGGGGATGTGCCTAATATAAATGGGTGGGCCATGTGTTATAATATTCACTTCTCAACAGTTAAGTATGCACACCACGGGGGAGGATTTGAGAAATGCAAGAGAGATTTCTGTATTGTCCTTTTTCTACCGAGCCAGACTTTGGCTATGCATTGGTGTCAGACTTGGGTTCCTTGGACCCACCATAGATGATTCGGAGGATCACCCTCCATCTATACAGAACATGTACATGTCCACTTTTAATTGCACCTTAATTTTTGTTATCATTGTAGGTACAAAATGTATTGTCAATAAGATCTAATCGGTTTATTAGGGAAGCACCAAGTGGCAAGAGATTCAATGACATTGGAGCCACTTTCGTACTCTGTTGGGCCAGTCCAACCCGAATATAAATCTTCAAATAAACCAGAGACAACAGTCACTCCTCACTGGGCATTAGGAAGGAATTTTTCCCGCTTTATGGCAACTTCGTCTACGCCGGGTGGTTCCTGCCTTTTTCTGAATCAGCCAAGGTTTGTAAGTACGAAAAGCTGAACTTGATGGATCTGAGTCATAATTCGACTTTTTCTTTATCATAGAACATCAGTCCAATTGCATGTTCAGCATAGAGACATTTATTTAATCTACCACAGAATGAACAAAATATGTTTATAAAGGGAGGCTGCAATGTATTCGATACCAAAAAATAGACATGCACCTGAGAACTTACAGCCTACAGGGGTTAAAGGCACGTGCAGTAGACAAACTCTATTCAAGACTTCTTGTCTGCAGCCACGAGGTATCGTATAGATACCACAGAATAAGAGGAAATCATTGCAGGTTTCGAAGGCGATGTCTCGGCATTTGTGGCATATCACATGGATTTGCCACTAATATACAATCGGCAGTAGACCAACTGCTGTGACCGCTGCAGGAAATGGGCCACTTAAGTTATGTCGGCTCTGCGAGGCTTTCTTTGGAGGCCACATGGTCGCATGGGAGGTCATAGCAGTTGGTAAACCTCCAACTGGATGTTGGTGGCACAACCTAGTGATAGGCCACCAATGTCTGGGACAACTACTTTAAGTGCACGTTCAAGTTAAGAAAATGAAGTGGATACCTGAAGTCATAAAGAAGCATTTAGTAGAACTATTTACAAGTAAAAAAAAGAGGTAGATGTAGGGATGTTTGCTTCACACTTAAGTCAGCGGAACTGGTCAACCCAAACATTGCTTCAAAATAATAAAGATTCTTCAGTTCTTTTACATTGACCATCTCCCTCATACACACACAAAGGGACAGTAGAAGTGTTAGTCGACAGTTAAAGGGGTTGTCCACATGGATAATCCATTTTTGTTAGATGAATCCCCTGAAAATAATCTGATCACAGGTTGTCCCACTGATGGGATCTCAGCGATCACTTGCCAGCAACTGTTCAATTTCTCTGCAGCGTCGCCACAGGGGGAAAAAAAGTATTACACAGTGCCGACTATGAGATGTCTGTGTAAATTAGACAGGCTGGGTCCACCAAAGAGAGAGAGAGATCTGAGTAGCTAATTAATCACAGTCCTAAATGAGGGACCCCCTCTATTAACTTAGAATGCCCTAAAAGGGTATTTGAAAATGGGTTTTCCAAACCAGACAGCCCCTTTAAGGGATCATCACAAGGAAGAGAACATGAAATAGAAGATATATAGGATGTAAGAGGCAGGACTTTATATCTAATGCTACAAAGTATTACACAAAGGAAGAACCAGGGCTGGTGGAGACCTATAAACCTATTGAGAAAGCCCCAGAATCTGTAGATCTTTTCTCATCTCCACGGCCAGCAAGTGTCTGGTCACTTTTGAACACATGGCTACCAAATGATGTCGCAGGGATATCAGAGATCTAAAAGAAAAACAAAAAAGTATATAATAATAAATGTATAACAATTAAAAAAAAAAACACTGCGACCACATACTCCTGGGGGACTAGAGGGGCTAAGGGGTTAATACCTGTAAACTCTGGTAGTCTAGGGCGATGATTAATCTTGATAGTGGTTACGGGTTTATATCCAATATCCCTTGAGGTCTAGGATGGTTTAGTGGTTAACACTTAATATATAATAATATATATACGTTTATTATTATACGGTTTAGGATGGTGAGGTGGGTATTGGTGGTGGTCTCGGGCAGGAAAGTGTACCAGTAGTTTAATTTAGTTTCATCCAGTTTTCGGAGGATTAAATTCTGTTTGCATGTCACTGCCACTAGAGGGAGCTCAATAATGTGTATGCAGTGAGCTCCCCCTAGTGGCAACAGAGTATTTTTTTTTATTGAAATCCATGTTTTCTGAACAGCTCAGAGAGGGATTTCCATTTAGTAGAAACGTTGTATATTCAGCAGGGTTTTTAATGCTGCTATAAAAGATCTGTAAGGCATGATGTAACTCAAAATAACTAAATGACATGTATGATGTTCTAATTACTATGCCAAGGCTGGGGCTCTACGACAAATGGCCAGAAATTTGTACTACAAACTTCCCCATAGTATTTCATTACATTGTGTCACGTTGCAAATGCAATATAAATGTCACCAAAAATCCAGGCAGGCCGGAAATCTGTTGCGAGAAAAAAATTGGAAGGAGAATCCAAAGCAGGGAAAATGTTGTCACATGCAATTTACATGAAAGCTACGTTCAAATCTACTGGGCTTGCTGCAGAGAATTTATAGCTTTTTGGTTTTTTTTTAACGGATTTCTTTATTTTACAATTGGTAAACCTTCAAATTTTGCTGCGGATCTGTCAATTGGTATTTGTTGTGAATATTGATTTCAGCATTTAACGCAGTATGGAAAGTCCACAACAATTCCCGGCTTTCCACAGCAGCAATGGATTTAAAAATCTGCACCACAGGTTAATTTGTGCGCAGTGAGGGGATAGGATTTAAGTTAAGTTATAATACACTTTAATGTTGTAATACGCTGAAGATTTTCTGCTCATTACGGATCTGTCAGCTCGCCTGTGTAGTGTAGTATAGAGGATCTGTCAGCTCTCCTGTGTGGTGTAGTATAGAGGAGCTGTCAGCTCTCCAGTGTGGTGTAGTATAGAGGAGCTGCCAACTCTCCTGTGTGGTGTAGTATAGAGGATCTGTCAGCTCGCCTGTGTAGTGTAGTATAGAGGAGCTGTCAGCTCTCCTGTGTGGTGTAGTAAAGAGGAGCTGTCAGCTCTCCTGTGTGGTGTAGTAAAGAGGAGCTGTCAGCACTCCTGTGTGGTGTAGTATAGACGATCTGTCAGTTCTCCTGTGTGGTGTAGTATAGAGGAGCTGTCAGCACTCCTGTGTGGTGTAGTATAGAGGAGCTGTCGGCTCTCCCGTGTGGTGTAGTATAGAGGATCTGTCAGCTCTCCTGTGTGGTGTAGTATAGAGGATATGTCAGCTCTCCTGTGTGGTGTAGTATAGAGGAGCTGTCAGCTCTCCTGTGTGGTGTAGTATAGAGGAGCGGTCAGCTCTCCTGTGTGGTGTAGTATAGAGGAGCTGTCAGCTCTCCTATGTGGTGTAGTATAGAGGAGCTGTCGGCTCTCCTGTGTAGTGTAGTATAGAGGAGCTGTCGGCTCTCCTGTGTGGTGTAGTATAGAGGAGCTGTCGGCTCTCCTGTGTGGTGTAGTATAGAGGATATGTCAGCTCTCCTGTGTGGTGTAGTATAGAGGAGCGGTCAGCTCTCCTGTGTGGTGCAGTATAGAGAAGCTGTCAGCTCTCCTGTTTAGTGTAGAATAGAGGAGCTGTCAGCTCTCCTGTGCGGTGTATAGAGGAGCTGTCAGCTCTCCTGTGTGGTGTAGTATAGAGGATCTCTCAGCTCTCCTGTGTGGTATAGTGTAGAGGATCTGTCGGTTCTCCTGTGTGGTGTAGTATAGAGGATCTGTCAGCTCTCCTGTGTGGTTTAGTATAGAGGAGCTGTCAGCTCTCCTGTGTGGTTTAGTATAGAGAAGCTGTCAGCTCTCCTGTGTGGTGTAGTATAGAGGAGCTGTCAGTTCTCCTGTGTGGTGTAGTATAGAGGAGCTGTCAGCTCTCCTGTGTGGTGTAGTATAGAGGAGCTGTCAGCTCTCCTGTGTGGTGTAGTATAGAGGAGCTGTCAGTTCTCCTGTGTGGTGTAGTATAGAGGAGCTGTCAGTTCTCCTGTGTGGTGTAGTATAGAGGAGCTGTCAGTTCTTCTGTGTGGTGTAGTTTAGAGGATATGTCAGCTCTCCTGTGTGGTGTAGTATAGAGGATCTGTCAGCTCTCCTGTGTGGTGTAGTATAGAGGAGCTGTCAGCTCTCCTGTGTGGTGTAGTATAGAGGAGCTGTCAGTTCTCCTGTGTGGTGTAGTATAGAGGAGCTGTCAGTTCTCCTGTGTGGTGTAGTATAGAGGAGCTGTCAGTTTTTCTGTGTGGTGTAGTATAGAGGATATGTCAGCTCTCCTGTGTGGTGTAGTATAGAGGATCTGTCAGCTCTCCTGTGTGGTGTAGTATAGAGGAGCTGTCAGCTCTCCTGTGTGGTGTAGTATAGAGGAGCTGTCAGCTCTCCTGTGTGGTGTAGTATAGAGGAGCTGTCAGTTCTCCTGTGTGGTGTAGTATAGAGGATCTGTCAGTTCTCCTGTCTGGTGTAGTATAGAGGAGCTTTCAGCTCTCCTGTGTGGTGTAGTATAGAGGATCTGTCAGTTCTCCTGTGTGGTGTAGTATAGAGGATCTGTCAGTTCTCCTGTGTGGTGTAGTATAGAGGAGCTGTCAGCTCTCCTGTGTGGTGTAGTATTAGAGAAGCTGTCAGCTCTCCTGTGTGGGGTAGTATAGAGAATCTGTCAGCTCTCCTGTGTGGTGTAGTATAGAGGAGCTGTCAGCTCTCCTGTGTGGTGTAGTATAGAGGAGCCGTCAGCTCTCCTGTGTGGTGTAGTATAGAGGATCTGTCAGCTCGCCTGTGTGGTGTAGTGTAGAGGATCTGTCAGCTCGCCTGTGTGGTGTAGTATAGAGGAGCTGGCAGCTCTCCTGTGTGGTGTAGTATAGAGGATCTGTCAGCTCGCCGGTGTAGTATAGAGGAGCTGTCAGCTCTCGTGTGTGGTGTAGTATAGAGGACTAGTGTCATTCAGGTTTTTTTCTACTGGATATATGAATAAATTGATAACTTGGTGTCACCATTTCCCTTGTTAATAAGTCATGTCCTTACACACTCATACTGTTTAATCAGTGCCGTCAGTGTCACACTATTTAGGGACACACCCTATTGGCAAGGGGAATGGTAACACCTAGATATCAATTTATTCTCACAATGTAACAGAGGGACGTCACAATACAGAGTTCTAAGAAGAAACGCTTCAACGTTATTTAATGGGATACAGAAGTATTTTCTAAGAGGGGTGACATATACTCTTTAAAATGAGATGTAGTTTATCATTTCCAGAAGTCACATACCTCCTCAAACTTCTTTGCTTTGTACTGATCTGCTCCTTTCAGGAAGTTTAGTAAAATGATGTCGCAGAGAACAGTGCCCTGTTAGAGGTAACAACCACACACATAGACTATAGATCACGAGACTATAAAACGACACATAATAACAGTGACAATAACGTGACACAGATTTATACAGAAATTTCACACAATCCCGTTATACTAAAGTTCTAGATCAGTATCTTGTACATAGTATATTTGCAATCTTTTGTTCCCTTGTGGGCTGACAAGGTCTGAAAGCAGATTTGGAGTCCAATGGCTGAAACAATCTAATAGGGGGATGATGGTACACGAGAGTAGTAACAGTCCAAGTGTAATACAGAGCTAAGTGGCAACAGTTTGTAGAGTAAGACAGAGACCTGGTCAGGAAACAATACAAGTTTAGTATACATGTACGTAAGTAGCACAATAGTTTGTAGAGTAAGGCCGAGATGTGGTCAGGAAACCATCTAAGTTCGGTACACAATTTAAGCAGTAGAATTTCGTAGTGTAAGGCAAGGTGCTACATGCAAGGTCCTGGCTTGTATAAGAAGCTAAAAGGGTGAGACTAATCATGTAATCAAGGAAAGGAATTTCAAGAGAGAAGAATCAAGAGAACCCAGACAATAGATGAAGAATTGGAGCTGTCCAACGGCACCAGTAGCTCAATGAGAGGAGCTTCTGCCTAGGACACAGGAGCTTCTGGGTTTGAATCTTTACAACGGGTGGAAAAACAACCTTATACGGTATTCATATACCCACAACACAAGCTATGCCCGTAGTATTTTTTACTGCCTATTTGACGCTAGAGAGGTACACTACATGGTCAAAAGAACGTGGTCACTGCTCCTAATTATTAAGATAGGAGTAAAAATCCCCTGCCCTCTGTTGTATCAATCACTATAGAGTCCCAAACTGAATCTAGAAGTGACATCAGCACAAGAACAGTGTCAGGAGCTTCATGAAAACGGGTTTCCACGGTGGCTGTACACAAGCCTAACATCACCATTCACAATGCCAGGTGTCAGCTGAAGTAATGTAAAGCACGTAGTCACTGGACTCTGGAGCAGCGTGTTCTCTGGAGTGATTAATTCCGTCTCACTATTTGGTGGTCTGATGGAGGAATTTGGTTTTATGAATGCCAGGAGAAAGCTACCTACCGGAATGTACAGTGCCTACGGGAAGAGGCATCACCTTTCTCTTCATATACTTTGTGAATGAACGTTAAATATTAATATGTGCACAAATATTTGTTCAAATACAACAAAAACTTTATATGTGGTGTCCTTTTTTTTTACAGGGCTGTACTTAGCTGAATATATATATATTTATAATAGATTAAAAAAAAACAAAAAAAAACTCACCACACCAACTGACGTAAAGGCTGCCACAATGTTAATTAAGGTTGGAATAATATTAAATTTCCCAGCCTGGAGAGAATAAGAAAAAAAAAAAAGGCAAAGTTAGGCCCGACCGCAGCAGGACAAAAATAAATATGCTTATCAAAAGCCAAATACAATGCAGAAAATACTCTGGCAGAATTAAAGTTGTCGTCTCATCATAGACCCCTTTAATACGAGACCAAGACTCCGGCAAACATCTGATTTTGCTTGGGAATATTTAATGCTACAGTGGCCGCTAGTGGCAGAATGTGGTATTACATTCAAATGAATAGCCACCCATGTAACACATGGACAGTCTGGGTACACCAGAGGGAGAACGACTTAAGGCTCTTGCACATGACCGTGTGTGCCGCCCATGTTCTGTCCACGATCCATGGAAAGATAGGACATGTTCTATTTTTCCACAGATGGAGAGTCAAGTCCGTTTTCACTGACCCGATTCACCCACTAAAGTGAATGTGTCCGTGAAAACTATCCGATGCCATTGGGATGCCGAGAAAAACGGGCCGAGTGGTACTCAGTCGTGTGCACTGGCTCAGAGAGAAGGGTCACTAACTAAAATTTTAAACCTATAGGTCTACTGGCTTCAATAACCACTTCGATGACCGTGGTTGGTCGTGTATGTACAGGAGAAGTCACTTGACGTTGTCTCCTTAGTGTCACCTACTATTCATTGAGGAACATGATTGGATACTAAGATCATCTACCAAATGTTTCTCTCACATACAGAATGCATCGTTTACTGGTTTGATCTTACGTTGCCATAGACAAGGACATCAATTCGAATGCCAAAGGCCTTGACCAAAGACCGGAACTCGGAGCCATCGGAGGCCATGAAGTATCGTGCAAACCTGAAACAAACACAAGACATCTTAAAAAGTTACAGCTTGTATCATCCTAACAGTTCTTGAGCTCTATCTCCCCAAGTTAGTTTCCTACTAACACTAGTCCAACTAACTTCTTTCATCTTTAATACAAAGTAAAATGATCAAGCCCCTATATGGGACTAAAAATAATATAATATATCCATTATGTCTCTCGAGAGGTCATAAAAGGAATATTACTACATAGTATTTTATTTTGCTGTTTTCCACTGTAACCGGGGCATCCATAGGAGGTTTATATTAGGAAATACTATATGCCCTTCTAGGCATTTACAAGAGACAGCCCTGGGGACATTTGTAAAGTCCTGGGCTGTCTTCTTGGTGATGGGGGCATTAGTGTTTTCTTCCAGAAACCGCTCCACACCTGCCCATGGATTGCATCTATTGTATTAGTTTTCCAGCACTGCTCCATTGATGTGAATGGGGCTTTACTGCAATCCCACACACAACCCGTGCAGGGGTGTGGCCCTGTTTTTGTACAACTCCTTTTAGCCACCGGGACCAGTGATCACCCCTACAAGGGGGTCTCCTTCTCTTGTACAGTGCTTCAATCATATTTGATCAAAGCACTTATAAGGGCTTGTCCGGTGAAAAGAAAAATCGATGGCCCCTCCTCAGGATAGGCAATCAATATCTGATTGGTTGGGTTGGAGCGCCACGGCCCCTTCAAACAGCTGCTCAGTGGGTGCCAAGAGTTGGACCCCCACCAATCAGATATTGACGACCTAGACGGAGGAGAGGTCATCAATTTTACTTCACCAGACAACCCTTTTAACTGCCGAATTCTGAGTTTTCCCCAATCCCGAAAGTTTCGGCAGGAGTGGTGCTGTGTATTACCCTTGATCTTACGGGTGCACTGGTAGAATCTGCGAGATCGTTATGAAGCAAATAAACCTCATGGTTCGACAATTCACAACCGTCCATGACCACATTTTTGTCTCGGGTTGGGAAGAGTTTATAGTCCACGTATCTTAAAAATCCAAATACCTGAAGTTATAGCCTGGAGAAACATTGTTCTTCTCTGAAACACTGTCCAGTCTGGTAAAGCTGTAACGAGGAACGCAGAGATCCCAAGATTGGTCAAGGTCACAGAGCCAACCGATCTTAATACTCAGCACTCCTCCCTGCAACACAACACAACCCTACAAAATCAGGCCGCGACCTATTGGTTAGACTGATATACTTATTACTTTATGTATCTAACCCCAATAGGTGATTGATGCTCCTCGCGGAGATCCAGCGGTGCTCTCTACAGATCTTTTTCAATATGGGGTTAGATCTGGACCTATAATAGGTTGGCACTAGAGAGATACTTTTCTAGGGAGCAAGGCCTTAACGCCTTCCCACCTTTTATTCGGTCCATCAATGTGTAAAACTTTACGCCTGGAATGTTTTGTAGTAATAACTTTGAGGTAAATTGTTGGACTACATAAAATCAACATCTCGGGGAGATCTTTTCGTACCTACAGGCCCCTCGCTAAACTCACAAGATTGTAGGCATACTAACCCCTCAAACCTCCCAAGATCTGGCAGTAAGACCTAATCCCATAAAGTTCCATCTTTATCTTACAAGCCCCAGTTGATCCAGGCAAAAACCACCGTTGACCGGCTTAGACCAATTTGATCTATAGTGGAAAAATGTCTTCCTGACCCCTACTGGCATTTTATAATTTCTTAGTACTCTTGCCAAATCCAAGGAGCGATGGCTGCAACATCTACCAAACATTTCAGTCTATTATGTAATAGATATCTTATGAACGTCAGGTCCCAGCGTTATCATACTTAGAATTAACAAAACAATTAACACAAAAATTGTACATCTCACTTTTGCGTAACCTTGTGTTACCCAAGCAACGTTCCTAGAAACCCGGAGATTCCTTGTCAAAGGTTCCTTAGATTTCAGCCTACTCAACAGTTCACACATCCCAGCCAGAATATAGTGTGCTTTACTCGCCAATACACCAAGCAACTTTGTGAAGAAATGGAAGTAGGGGTTCCCTGGGAGTGGAAACCTCTTTCAGGGGTTGGGAATCACTGGTGTAACCACAATGTGGAAAATCCTACTTCCGCCTGTGACACATGTGCCCAAAGTAATGTAGACCTGAACCACTGTTCTTGGAACGGTCTCCTTGTACAAGAGTCTAGATGATGGTATGGTCGGTTGAATGTTCAGTTAACTTTTTTTTCTATTCACTTCCTTGGGGAACATTTAGCACACGGTTTCATTGCAGCCGCACATAAATCTATCTTGTAGGAATGGATCTTCACAAACTTACCCAAACTCCTCATTTTCTGCTAAAATTGTCACTAAATGTATTTAGAATGGAAAACACACTACAGAAAGAGACAAGGTCATTTTTTTTCCCCTGGGGGAACCCTTCATGAACCTGTTGCCATCCAGAATTCGACAGAAACTTGGTACCTCGAACATTCCATATATAACCAACAACTGCGGTCTTAAAGACTAATCTTGACGTATATTGGTGTGGGACGACATCTTTATTGTGTGCATTGTAACAAACAAGTCACTCCTCGCATTCCTCATCCCCACTACCCATGGTTCTTTCCCCCAAAACTCTCCCAGATTTCTTACGCCTTTTCAAGACTTGAGTGTTGAGCGTGAGCCCACCACCCAGACTGCTCTCCATCTACTCATCTTATAGATTCATGGGCCTCCACAATCATAAATAAATGATAGATAACAAACCTTCTCTGCCAAATTGGTGAAGTTCTGGCCCGCAAGTCTGACTATGTCCCCAAGTCTGAAGATTGGACAAAGAGGGGCTTTGTCCTGGTGATAACGGCAGTTCAGACTTGCAGGTAGATTTCCTCTATGTAGCAAAAAGAAATAAATAATTAAGAGTTAAAAGGGTGAGGATGATTTGATAAATGTTTAATAAAAGGACAATCTGTCAATGGTCCAAAGCAACTGGAAACAGAGGGTGTTCCTATGGTACCCGAAGGGGGAAATTACATGCGTTTCTATCATTGCTCCGAACAGATCCCGGGTTCGGCTGCCCTACAAAATTCGAAAATACATTTACTAACTTCTATAAAACCTTAAATAGCTCACAGGTTACCACCAGATATGAAGAAGCCCGTGCTCCCTACTAGAAGCCCGCTCAGTTGAGCCCCTAATTAAGTTCCTTTGCAGGGACCCTCAGTCTGAGTGAACACCCAATGGAAGAACAAGTAGGTCTTTGAACAGACGATATGATATTGTACGACGCAGATTCCGGCTCTATCTTTGATTGCTTTGGTGAACATACCGGCCACAAGATCAATTGGTCTCATCTTCTGTTCCAGGACTCCTTTCCGAAAACTCCTGACCAAGCGTCTCTACCTCAACTCCAGTGGTCTAGTTCTCTTGAATATCTGGGAGTCCACATCACTAGACACAAACCTGACTATATAGACTTTAACATCATCTCTTATTTGTAGTCAACCCTTTCTGTAATAGGCCAATCTTGTGAAAATGGGGCACTTGCCCCAGATACTGTACGTTACCCATCAAGCCCCACTATTTCTCACAAAGACCCATTTCCAAAAGCTAAGTTCCCTACTTATGTCCTTTATCTGGCAAAATGGGAGGTCAAAACGGTCTTGGAGAAGCAGGCAGAACACCAGGGATTTCGGTGGGATGACATTGGCAGTAATTGACTCATATTGCTCACCAAGGAGGGGACTGTTAAAGCGTTCAGTGCCCTCATTAGTAACAGATGCTTTGGCACCTCAGATAACAAATGTTTGGACTAAATGCTGGGTGTCACATTTACATTTTGTCTTCAGCTAGAAGGGTACGGACTCAGGCCCTGGTTTGTAATAATAGTCCGCCTTCTCATGCCTACACACACAATTATGGCATCATAACTTTTCACCTAAATTCCTCAATGTACCAGACCCAGAGATACGGTGTGCACTACCTGGGACAGATCCAGACATTTGTCGGTCTTAAAGGGAATCTGTCACCTAGATTATGTGCCGTCACGAACGCTCCCTCTGTCCACCTGCCTCGGATTGACAGATTTCTCCCTATGCACAGTAATAGGGAGAGGGGGAGCAGCCCGAAGAGTGGTAGCCATTGAATAGGTAGCGGACGGCCGAGTGCTTGTTCGGCCGACAGCTATTCCTCCCAATACCCTCATACACATGCACCCCCTGGTCGAACCATCTTTTGCTGCAATAGCTTTAGGTCGGTTGGGGTAAGTTTCCACCAGCTTTGCACACTTTCTGGGAGTAATGTCTCTCCATTTTAGACCATTCTTCTTGGCAGATTTGCTCCAGGTTGGTTGGATGAGGCTTGCGAACCGCATCTTTTAAAAAGTTCCAATTCTCAATTGGTTTGGACTTCATCGTTGCTGAAGAATGGGCATTGCGCCCCCCAAAGCTTTTTGAATTCTGGCCAACGAGGTTCATTTTGTCTCCTCTAACCACATTTTAGCCGGGTCACTGAAGTTTTTTCTACTTGGATGTGCTGTTTTTCTTTAGTAATGGCTTCTTTCTAGCTGCTCTCCCCTCCCATTCAGGCCGGATGTATGCAAAGCCCTTGATATGGTTGACTGGTGCACCTTCACTCCAGTCTCCGGACTTTTTCAAGTAATTGTTGACATCTCTGTGGCTTCCCTTACAAGTCTCCTCCTTGATTGCGAGTTTTGAGGGATGGCGGTGTCTAGGCAGTGCTTGGCAGCTTCCACCTCCTCCCGATTGATCCAGCAGTTCTCACGGAGGTACGGTTTTGTAGCATTTTCTTATTTTGGTCATGTTTATAATTTTATCTTTAATTTTCTTAGACTGCTCTTTGATTCTCATTTTCACAGGTTTGCTTCATATCCATTCAATTAAAAAAAAAAAAAAAAAAACTCTCCCAAGAACAATCTGTGTGTCTTTTCTAATCCAGCCAGTTGAATACTTTTGCATGACACTGTATATAATATGTATATCCTGGACCAAACACTGAGAAAAAAAAACTTTGACCAGTATGAAAACTCTTGGTCTGAAACCATGCAGGGGGGATATAGAGTGGGCTCCATAAGCAGGATCCCACTTGTTTAACCCCTTAGATGCCGTGGTCCATAGCAACTGCGGCATCTAAGCAGGAGATGGCCCCGTGATCGCGGGGTACAAATGAAGGCCCCCAGGTCTGCCATCTTTTTGCTCCTATTAAGCCCTGCCGGAAGGCTTAATAGGACCCTTAAAAATCACGATATTATTTAATTAATTTATTTAACCGTGTCTTTTTTCAACCGTACAAACTATGTAACCTGCGCATTGTACACCGTTAAAAAAAAAACATTTGAAACGCCTGAATTTCTGTTTCTTAGTCACCTCATCTCCCACAAAAAAAAAAAAAAAAAATAGAAAAAAAAAATACATCTCATGTACTCCAAAATTATACCAATAAAAATCGTCCCGAAAAAAAACAAGCCCTCACATCGCTCCATAGACTGAAAAATATAAAAAAAATTACGGCTTTTGAAAGGTGGGGATGAAAATAGCAAAAATGAAAAGAAACTGAAAATGGCTTCGGAGGGAAGGGGTTAATGACCTCTAGATTTGACAGTAAGGATAGATTATTTTATATGCAAATCCACAATATACAACAGGATCTATACACATGAATATTGTGGATTTAGTGTTTTTGGACTTTGCAAAGGCATTTGACACTGTCCCCCATAGACGCCTAATGGGTAAATTAAGGACTATAGGTTTAGAAAATATAGTTTGTAATTGGATTGAGAATTGGCTCAAGGACGTATCCAGAGAGTTGTGGTCAATGATTCCTTCTCTGAATGGTCACCAGTTATAAGTGGTGTACCCCAGGGTTCAGTGCTGGGACCCCTATTATTCAACTTATTTATTAATGATATAGAGGAAGGGATTAATAGCACGATTTCTATTTTTGCAGATGACACCAAGCTATGTAATATAGTTCAGACTATGGAAGATGTTCATGAATTACAGGCAGATTTAAACAAACTAAGTGTTTGGGCGTCCACTTGGCAAATGAAGTTTAATGTAGATAAATGTAAAGTTATGCACCTGGGTACGAACAACCTGCAGCATCATATGTCCTAGGGGGCGCTACACTGGGGGAGTCACTTGTTGAGAAGGTTCTGGGTGTACTTGTAAATCATAAACTCAATAACAGCATGCAGTGTCAATCAGCTGCTTCAAAGGCCAGCAGGATATTGTCGTGTATTAAAAGAGGCATGGACTCGCGGGACAGGGATGTAATAATGCCACTTTACAAAGCATTAGTGAGGCCTCATCTAGAATATGCAGTTCAGTTCTGGGCTCCAGTTCATAGAAAGGATGCCCTGGAGTTGGAAAAAATACAAAGAAGAGCAACGAAGCTAATTAGGGGCATGGAGAATTTAAGTTATGAGGAAAGATTGAAAGAATTAAACCTATTTAGCCTTGAAAAAAGACGACTAAGGGGGGACATGATTAACTTATATAAATATATTAATGGCACATACAAAAAATATGGTGAAATCCTGTTCCTTGTAAAACCCCCTCAAAAAACAAGGGGGCACTCCCTCCGTCTGGAGAAAAAAAGGTTCAAGCTGCAGAGGCGACAAGGCTTCTTTACTGTGAGAACGGTGAATCTATGGAATAGCCGACCACAGGAGCTGTCACAGCAGGGACAGGAGACACCGCAGGAGCCGTCGCAGCAGGGACAGTAGACACCGCAGGAGCTGGTCACAGCAGGGACAGTAGATGGCTTTAAAAAAGGGTTAGATAATTTCCTAGAACAAAAAAATATTAACTGCTATGTGTAGAAATTTTTCCTTCCCTTTTCCCGTCCCTTGGTTGAACTTGATGGACATGTGTCTTTTTTCAGCCGTACTAACTATGTAACTATGAATATACATGGCTGTGTAGACCCTCTCGAGAACGTTACTTACCTCTCGAAGTCAAAAATTGGAAATCTCACGCTGTTTTTGACAAAAATTGTGAAGTTTTCTGCTTCCATCATGATAGGTCTAAAAAAAATGTACACAAAATTTAGTAATATAAACAAAGGAACAAAATGAGAAAAACTTGTTTATTATACTTCAAACCAACCCCGTCCCCACCCCGGGCCGTCCTTAGGGTTGAGCTACTTGTGCTGTCGCACAGCATTACCGGCCCTGATAGCCTGGGCACACAAACTACTTGGTATCAATGTATTCTTTGGGCACTGAAAGATGCACCATAAGAAGGGGGCATCAATCGGAGGTACCAACCAGGACACCATCCACCAGATGTCGGCTCTGTACCCACCACTTCTCACCCACCTGATTAGTCTCATCTTGATGGTGTGCACAAAATGACTCATACGTGGGGGTTGGAATGTAGTCCTTAAAGAGGTTGTACAGAATTGTAAAACATGGCTAATATTTTTTTTTTAAAAATCACCACATTCGTCTACAGGTTGTGTGCAGTACTGCAGGTCAGACCCATTCACTTAAAATAATCTAAGCTGCGAAACCAGACCAAACCCACGGCAGGTCTAGCACTCTTTTTGAGAGAAATCAGAAATTTTTATAATCCTCTAGAACCCCTTCAAAACAAAATAAGTCAACCCCCAGTAACAGAGCATGTATGGAGGCGCTATGGAGCCATTGACACTCCATGTACCTCCGCATGGTGGCCTGTACCGGGCCGTATTATGCAGCTACTCTCCTCTAGGAATCTATGGGCGCTGTATTATGGCTCAGTATGGCACCCGTCGGATGTAAATGGACTGGAAAATACAATAGTTTATTATAACATGTTATTTATACAGCTGTTGGGGGGCCTTGACGCTACATCCCTCGGCAGAATTCCATCTGCCCGGTGGGACACCCATCAACTCGTTTCAGAAATGTGGTGCCCAGAAGCCTAGGAGACTCTACAGCTCCCTACTCTGCAGTGTACGTGCCCTGCCATGGTGGATGACGTCATCAGTTGGAAATCTTAAAGGGGTACTGCTCCTGGAGTCAGCCCTGGCAATTCGTTTCCTGGCATTTTTCCTGTTCTCTGTGATTTTCCTGTGTTTGACCCTTTTGTTTTGACCGCTTGATCCGATAATCTGTGTCACAACCCCTGGCTTGACCCTGACCTTGTCTTCTAATACGGTTTTCTGGCCCGGAAGCTTCTCGCCTGTTACCAACCCAGATCCGCTTTTCCATGATAATAATTATACCCGCCATCTGCAGCCCCACTGTCTAGGAGGATGTGAAGCAATGCGGGATAAAAGCATATTATGTGGTATTGGAAATGATGAATAAATCATATGTGACCTGAGAGGTCTGATAATAGCAGCTCTCCTGGCTATCTGACTGTGCCCATGGCTTCCCATGGAGTAATACTGTCATACACAGTAGATAGCGGAAAGCCAAACACTCGTTCAGCTGACCCGAATGGTAGCGAGACTTTCGTTCAGTAGTCCTGTCCTAGCCCTGTATAGAAATACCCTGGCAACCAAGAACACATGCCGTCAGTCCCTCGACCCATAACACATGATTACGGGATCAGACTACACAACGTTGCTTTGTAGTCTGTACGGCCCCCTTCACATCATGTTATTGCCCTACGTTCATAGTGTACATCTGGAATGCTCCCAACATACATAATAAACGTGGTTATAGGGCTCCATTATTTTGACGGAGACCAACAGAACTTCCTTTTGGTCTCAGTCATGCTGGTACACCCTTTTTCTGAAGGATGGACTAGTGTAGTAGACTATGCAATTCCATCCTGAGGGATCCCACAAAAACAACCTATACCACACAGTGTTTTGTTTTTTGTTTTTTTAACATGGGAGCCTACGGATGACGAATATGACTGTATGGCATCCAACACCGGTATACGTTAAATGTATACCTCGGAGAGATCCCGACATCACTGTCCATATATGGACAGTGATGTCAAGGGATTCTCCAGCTCCCAAATCCCTGGCCAGAGCATTGCAGACGCTCTGGCCGTGAACACCAGTTTTGCAAAGCTCCTGATGTTACTGTCCATATGTGAACAGTGACATCAGGGGGTTCTCCAGAGCCGGAGTCCACAGGCAGAGGGCGAGTAGATGCCCTGCCCCTGGACTCCAGCCCTGAGGAGGCTCCTGATTTCGCTGATCATATATGGACAGTGACTTCAGGAGTTTTCCCAGGGTCAGTCCCTGGGTGACATTTCTCACTGTATGCCATACAGTGTGATATGTTTGGGCCGTTCGGTGGAGTTATACGCTAGGAGTCTCCCGACATATACCTCCCACTGAAGGCCAAAACGTGATGTGAATGGCGCCTTACCGTGGAGACACATAGGTCTGCATAGGAGCTGTATACATACAATGGTAGGATTCTTTAGTATCAAAGCAATTGGAAAAGCTCCTTAAAGCAACGGTTACAAAAGTGACATTTTCTTTCATCTCGGGGACTGTGGTAGGGTTTCTTTAGATATGTGGGATTGCGATAAAGATCCCTATGTATCAAAAATCGCAGCAAAACTGTGACGAAAATAGCAAGTGTGAATACAGCCATCAGTAAGGATTGTGGCAGTATTTGATTATAATACAGATTATTAGCATTTGCATCATTCGCTCCATAGTGTATTACTTACGTGCGGACTGTGTCATTCTCTGTTGGGCACCAACCTTGAATTTGACAATATGAACTAACACAACGGCCAGTGAGAAAACCTGTAATACACAAGAACAACTTCCTCACACTCCATGCAACGGAAGAACAACCTAAAGAGCTCCCAGGTTATTATACAAGTGGTCATTATAGGAACATTGATAAGACAGATAGACGTAAAGAAGTTCACCTGTGTTATTATTATCTGCCCAGGTCACCTGTAAGTGTTATTATCTGCTAGATCAGCCCTGGTAACCTGTGTTATATTTATATGCTAGATCAGCCCTGGTCACCTGTGTTATTTTTATCTGCTAGATGTACCCTGGTCACCTGTGTTATCTGCTAGATCTGTCCCGGTCATCTGTAAGTGTTATTATTATCTGCTAGATCAGCCCTGGTCACCTGTGTTATTGTTATCTGCTAGATCTGCCCTGGTCACCTGTAAGTGTTGTTATTATGATCTGCTAGATCTGCCCTGGTCACCTGTGTTATGTGCCAGATCTGCCCCGGTCACCTGTGTTATCTGCTAGATCTGCCCCGGTCACCTGTAAGTGTCATCTGCTAGATCTGCCCCAGTCACCTTTAAGTGTTATTATCTGCTAGATCTGCCCCGGTGTCCTGTAAGTGTTATTATTATCTGCTAGATTTACCCTGGTCACATGTAAGTGTTATCTGCTAGATCTGCCCGGTCCCCTGTAAACATTATTATTGTGAAGTGGAAACATCTAGGAGTAACAGCTCAGCCGTGAAGCTGTAGACCTCGCGAACGCACGGAGAAAGGCCGCAGAGTGCTAAGGAGTGTGGCGTTTAAGAATCGCCTAACCTCGTTTATATCACTTACTACAACGATCCACACCGCCTCTGGAAGTGACGTGCATTCAGAGATTCATGAAATGGGTTCTCATGGTCGAGCAGCTGCACACAAGCCCAAGATCATTATACGCAATGCCAAGCGGCGGCTGTAGTGATGCAAAGCACGTCGTCACTGGACTCTGGAGCTGCGTGCTCTCTGGAGTGATGAATTATGTCTCACTATCTGGCAGTCTGATGGAGGATTCTCGATTTGGTGAACGCCAGGGGAATGCTACCAGAATGCATAGTGCCTGCTGAAAATTTTATTGGTGGAAGGATAATGGTCTGGGGCGATTTTTCAGGGATTGGTTCCTTATTTACAGTGAAGGAGAATCTTAATCCTTCAGCATATAGACATTTTACACAATAGTAGCTTACAACTTTGAGGCAACAGTTTGGGGAAGGCACTGTCCTGCTCCAGCATGAGTTTGCCCCTGTAAGGGTATGGTGGAGAATCCCCCCTGATGGGGATTTTATTGTAGTTCTGGCCTGTAATGGCATTGTACAGATACCTATGTTTGTTTATGTGCACTGAACATGTGCGCTGTGGTTATCAGTTGTTTAGTTCCTATAGTTGGCGTCTTGATGGAGTAGAGGCCCGCCCGACCCATTGTAGTCCGGCCTGTGTATTTGATTTATGTGACAGTTCCATTTTGTACAGGTGCAATGTGCAAGATTGGGAGAGGTAGCTGCTGCAGAGTGTGAAGTGTTGGAGAGCTGTGTGACAAGCTGCATGGTGACGGCTACATATCGTTGGGCCTGAGTCTATGGTCCTTGATCGAGTCACGGTGACGGGCCGGAGCTTCCTCGTGGTTGAGTGAAAGAGCCGTGTTAAGTCTTGCTGGACCTACCTCTGAATCCGGGAGGGGATGTATGTAACCTCAGTCCAGCCCAGGTTGCATACATCCCCTTTGCTACTGGGTGGCAAGAACCTGTGAAGGACTTCCCTCTTATTAAGCAAGGGGGTTGCCCAGGTGTCCGGGCAAGGAAGGAGGACAAAAAAACATCGGGCGCTTCCCAAACGGCCGAACCTAGCGTAATAGGGGCCCATTTTGATCTATGAAAATGGGCCACCAGTCTCCTATGTAGGTCACTGGTAAGGGTGTATGTACCATAGAGGCAGACAATGGAGCCGCTATGGGGCCCGCTGGAAAGACGAGGACCAGAAAAGGTTAACTTTAATGGGTGGTAAGAACCTGTGAAGTGATCCTCTCCGACACTACAAACAAGGGTGTGAGGATTAAACAAAAGGATCAAGGATAGGAGATCAAGGCAAAAAAGCACCAAGTCCTCCTGTCGCAGGTGGCTAGGGTTGGGCAGAGTTAACCAGGAGCAGGAGCCGCCCCATTTTAGTCTTTGCTATGGGGCACCTTCATCTCTATATTCCCTAGGAAAACCATGAAAATAGCGAATGACGTAACCCAATAAAGTAATAAAAACACAGATTTCAGAAAACAATATTCTCACCATTAGATGTGGGCTTGTTTCTGGTACAGTTGCTGTCATTGGTGCATTTATACTTGTCATCCGTCTGAAAATAAATATTTAGGTAAAACACACATTATATATTACTTGGAAGCAGGGGTGTAGCTATAGATGGTGCAGAAGTAGTAGCCCTGGTGACTGCTAGGTAAGAAGAGACCAGTATTATAAACGGCACATCATAGGTGCGGGGCCCCGTTACATATTTTGCATGGGCCCAGGAGCTTAAAGTTACCCATCAAATTGTTTTCGGCACAAACCTTGCGTTTCCACTTACCTCTGGACAGTGATTTTGAACTTGCTCTGGCGTTTTTATAAGTTTTGTGAGGATAACAAACACAGAGGATCCCTAAAAGTTAAAAAGGAAGTCGAAATTAGAGTTCAAATGTGTCAAGTTCTACAAGGTCCATCACAAAAATAAAAGATACATATACTCTGAATGGCCACTAGATTAGGGACACCGGCCCTTTTACCATTGGAGCTTCTCTGTATGGATATTAGACCCGTGACCCCGGAGTGCAGCATAAAATCAAGTCAGTACGTTTTCTGTGGACCAATTTCAGTGTGAAGCCACATTAGAATAGGAACTCGAGCGACTTCGAACGAGGTATGGTCATTGGTGCTAGACTAGTCGGGTCAAGTATTTCAAAAACTGCCAACCTTGTAGGGATTTCTCATGCAACTTCACAAAACTATTTAATCAAACTGTGTGGAGAGTATTCGGAGAATGGTGTGATTGTCGAAAAACACCCGCGAAAGGGAATCATGTGGACGTCAACAAAAGGGGTCAGTGGGGGATGTCAAGAATTGTTCTGACAAACAGGTGGAGCAGTCTCAAAAAAATTGCAGCCGAATAGAAGGCTTCTGCTCCAACTAACGTGTCCAAACACAGAACTCGTCGTTTCTTAGCACGGATGGACTATAACTGCAGACGACCGGTTCCAGCGCCATTGCTGTCAAAGGGAAACAGAAAAGAAAGACTCCAGTAGGCAAAAGAAAGAAAAATTCTATCCCTGAGCAGTAGAAAAACAATCGCCAGCTCAGATGATCCAGATTCCTGTGGCCCCGCACTCATGGGAGGGTCAGAATTTGGCGCAAGCAGCATGAACCGGTGAACCAATCCTGTGAGGTGTGAACGGTTCAGGCTGGAGGAGGTGGAGTAATGGTGGGGGGTTGCTTGGCCCCGTGTCCTCTGATACCCGTGGATGGATGTTTGAACAGTAGAGGTCTTACCTAAGTATTGTGGCCGACCACATTCATGGCGGCTGTTTGCCTATGGCAGGAGGACTACGAGAAGCGATCCTCTCCGCATGGGCCAATATTCCATCAGAACGACTTCAACATCTAGAGGAATCTATGCCATGATGAATTGCAGCCGTTCTGAAGGCCAAAGGAGGTCCAACGTGCCACAAGATGGGGGTCTCTAATAATGGTCATTCAATGTAGGAGGATATAGAAAGCAAATAGGCAATCCTGAATAAAATATCCAAAAACCTGCAGATACAAGACCTTGTTTTATGGAACTTCCTACGTAAAAAGCCCACAACAAAAAGGTCTCCTCCATGTAGCCTCATTTTCCCAGATGGCCCACTAGGAAGTAAAAAAATAGATCCTCAGGGTTGACTGGTTCAGGGGAGTGTTAACACTTTGGACAATCCATACTTGTTAGAAGGGGCCCTTTACAATAAGCAGGAAGTTAGCGCCACCACAGGGGAAATTAGGCATTGCACAATGAACATTCATATCAATGTGTTGCCTGTCTAACGAAGGACAGGACAGCACCTCCAGAGGGAGAGACGCTCTATGTAGCCGCGCTTCACCTGGGTTCTATCGCTGGATATCAATGGGATGGGAATAGTTTACGATGCTTTATCAGTAGGGAGCGGTGTGTCAGGGAGACCCCAGTGTTTCTTCAGATCCAGGTCCACTGCTTTATTATATTTCCTAACTTTTGGAAATGGTCATCTATTTGTAGACTGACTTTCTAAGGGTCAGTTAGTGCCCCCACAACAGAGCCAGTCACAGTGTCCCCAATACATGACAGCCCGAAGATGTACAGGGTTTATATTGAGCCTGACCTCTGACAAAGGAGTGTCTTTTTGGCATATAATTGGCTGGTATGTGCGGGGAAACTTTTTTTTCTGTATTGAAAAGAATACGAGGTGATCTCACAAAAACAAAACAAATGTATACTGTGCGGAACAATAGAAGTCCATGTGCAACGGTTACATATGTTAGGGCCAGACGCTCGGCATATATGCAAGTTGCGTTTTGTTTTCGGCATATACACCAAAAAGCGATGTCTGAACAAAACCTAACTCCCTGAAGACCTGGCCAAGTTTTCAGGACGGTAAGTTTGCTCTAATAACAGTTACTCACTTTTCCCCTATCCAGCGTCAATTTCCCTCTCGTGCCCGCTGGCTCTTTGCACACAGAAACGGAGGGTCTCCGAGACGACCATAACATCAAGCATATCCCCCTGGAAACCCCGGACTGTGGATTAAGGTACATTCTGTCTGGCGAATTAACCACGACCTTACCCTTGCCTCTGGATTTCGCCCTTTTAGTCTTCTGGTCACATCTTCTCTTCTAGTTTGCTGCATCCTGACCGATCTTTCGGTAAGAATACCCGGCTACACTTGTATATAGCGCTTACATTTCTACAATGCACCCGCTGCCAAGTGGTGACTACTCGACCTGGGAATCTGACTCAGAAAGACCATACTCCCTGGCGGAGCTTTTAGGGTCACGAAGCGGTAGATTCTGTACCTCTGTTTAGCTAGTTTGAAGTCAATTTCAGTTAAGGGATCCCCTACCCAATGAGAACCATAACAAACAGGCAACAAATGGTGTGATCTCTTTGATCTTGACCTTGTCATTGACCTTGGCATGTCTACCTGCCTTTGAACGACTGTGGTCTACCTAATTTTATTGCCTTAACAGACTAGGATTCCGCAAATCTGTGGACTTCTTTAGGAGATTGTTGTGGGAATGGTCGATCATCTGCAGAGGTCACTGTGCAGGGAGAGGGAGGAGGAGATGACCCAAACACCTATAGCAAGTCGGGTGATCCCGTGTTATCTCCTATTATAAAGCTCAAGGCAGATACCTTTCATTGTAATGCCGGCCTTTGATAATAAAAATAGATAAGTGCTGACCCTTCTCCAATGTACACAGCATCTTCACACAACTCGAAGCTCATAAACGAAGACCATAGGGCCCATTCATTAAAACGCGGGATTGTAGACCGATCAAGTTCTTAAAGGAACCATTCAGAAAGATTTACGGATGTTCTCATGGACCGTCTCCCATTATTAGAATGTTAGAGAATTTCCAAATTGTAAACCACTGCATACTTACATGTTTGGTGCTAATATTTGGTCCAAAGTTTTCACGTTACATTTCTCACCAGGGAAGTCGGTTTGTAGAGTCACAATTGGTTTGGTATTGGCTAATCTCATGGACCCTAAAGAATCTCCCTATTTTTCACCCCTGCAAAGAGGTATGGACGTGCATGGTCGGATTCCCAGGTCGCAGTCCCCAGAGTAGTCACCGGTTGTCGACAGGTTCTCAGAGGGAAGTAGCCAGAGTCAGGAACTATGAATTTGCGATGTACAGATCCATAATACAGCACACTAACTACTATAGACCCCCGACTGTACATGCGGAATCGGTGTGAAATATCGTGGCATGTTCCATCATCTGCAGGTATTCTTCCCTACAAGCATTGCTTCTAGGGTAGAACATGGTGGTCTTATTAGGTCTTTTTTGTGGCCAATGTGTTCAGGGGGAACTTAAGTGAATGAGGATGATAAAAAATATCCTTATCAGCGCCACAATCATTAAATGTGAATGCCGTGTGAGCCAACTATTACAAGAGAGCAATAACTACGCAACAATGATGCCCGAAATTAGGGCACATGGACATCATAGGGGCATTCCGCAGAAAGGGACCCCTCTATGACCCAGAGCGGAGAGTAACTAGCACTCATACTGGCGGTATGGTCGGCTGCAGGAAAAATGTATGGTGGGCCAAAGAGTTTTGGGAGCCAGATATGCAGCAATTAGTGGATCGTCGGGCTAGCTTCAATTGCAAGGCCAGGCTCATACAGAGCAAAAAAACAAAATACAAAAAGTACAATCAATACATAAGAGTGGATAGCTTTATATTGGGTCATACTTGCCGAATTATACATCAGACTGCGGAGCTCCCAGCCTTTAGGCTCTATCACAGTGTGGCGCATTACGGGAAACACAGGAACTCATTTATCTCAACCGTCTCAAAGAAAAAAGGCCATTTTGAACCTTCACTAGGATTGTAACCAATCAGAACTCAACGTTACATGGTCAACTTTTTATTTGACTCGAATACACAATAACATGGAAATTTACCTGTGGAGGGATGACATAGTCTGCTACATCCATGACTTGTTTACTGTAGCGTCCGACGCCCTTCACTTTTGTCATAACTGAGGATTCGAGGGAGGAGTCCCGAATCTGATAAGCCTTCTCATGAAGAAAAACCCAGCTAAAAGAGATCAAAATGGCGGCTTATATCCAAAAACATGTCAAAGTTGTAAATATAACATACACTCCGCATACCTATTGGCTGACACTTAGAATCCTAGTGAAGGAGTTTGTTGTTTGCTTTTTTGAATTTGACCCGGTCCCTTTCTCGAGCCTACCATTGGATCGCTGCCTGCCTTCTCATTGCTTCCACTTTGTCAACCCTGACCTCGCATATGTATGACCATGTTTATTGACTCTGGTACGTGCCTAACCTATGAACGGGGCCAGAACCGGATGTGAAAAACTACAAATCAGGACTTTAAGAATAAGGGGCCTCATTTATCAAATCTGCCCAACAGTAAAACTGTCCTTGTTGTCCAAAGCAACCAGAGATCTGCTTTTATCTCATCAGTTTTACGATTAGGCAGTTGTGATAAACGAGGCCCAATGTGCTCACAGACTCATGCTCATTATCGGGCTCACTTACGGCCCTTAGAAGGTGCTCTCTTTATCAAGGCCATTGCAGTTCTCCATGCACGGGTTCTGCAGCCCACCTTTTTCAGCTGCCTTCCAGCTTGATAGGTCCTCCGCTTGCAGCCCCTGCTACTGTCCTAGAGGGAAGACCCAGTCAACCCGGCTTATCTACACCCCTGTTTACCAGATTGGCACTTGCCTCACTCCTAAGCCACTAAGCTGCAGAGCTATGTTGTGAGTGCCCACCGCAGTGGCCTAGCGCTCCATTGGTACGGACATCATATGCAAGTGCAGGCTGAAAGACATGACTATTCCTGCTTCTCAGGGGCACTCCAAACGCTCAAGCCCTGTGGCCGATTAGTGTGGACATTTGTGGTGGCTGCCATCTCTAGCGGGGACTGTAGTGAAAAATTTGCCCTCTTCAAGGCTTCTCCTGGCCACCCCACATACTTTGGAATCTCTGCTTCCCTAAGTCCTCCTCCACCTAGTGTCCTATATCAGGCAATCGTTTTAATGTTCTACAGCCCAAAAGGCTATTGGCAACTAATAACTGCATTTTAAGCCTATTATACGACCCTGTGTCTGCATTGTGCCCTGCATTTAGCACCTTTACCTACCATGGACAGACTCCTATATGGTTTATCAAGTTGTATCCTAATGCAACTGCATAGCCTACCTTGAACTGACACCTAATGGCCCTTTGACTGCCGACTCTTTGTGCGCCTACCTAGGCACTTGGCTCCATAGGTTTTCGTGATTCTGGACCTGGATAGCCTCCAGCTTAGAAACTACTGGACATTCTTTACTGTGCTCATATGAACGTTCCCAACATTAGCAGCTATTATCTGAGGGTCCTTGCGTGAACTGCTAAAGATAAAAGACTCAAGCAGCGAAAGACAAACTAGATCAATTTTGCTGTTCCACCATCAAGCTAAACGTCATGGTCCTTCAAGCCCAGAGCCAACTACAGATGACCAACTCTAATGTGGATATTTCCCTTGTACAACAGGATATGCAATAAGGTATCGGGTTGCCAAGTCCGCAACACGCACCAGTGTTGTCGAAGACACTATTGCACCTCTACCACAGAACGACTGGGACTTATAGCAGAAGAACCGTCAACTTGTCACTGAAATAGATGAACAGGAAAACTGCTAATACAAGTTGAATTTAACCTCCCTCGAAACATTCCTGGAGACTCGGTGCATAAATATGTTTAGATGTGACAAGTCTTGTGGAACATGCCCACCAAATCCTCTCTGCACCTGATCCTACTGATACTCCAACCAGCATGTTTACCGCCAAACAACCTAATTACAGGGTCCGTGGAACTATTCTTTGTCTGACCAGAGATATTGGGCACCTGCAAATTCAGAGCGCAAATGCATCGGTGTATTCAGACTTCTCAGTCAACATCCAAAACAAGAGAGCGAAATACACTGCTGACAAACGGAGGTCGCGAGAACTCAACGTCAACTCTTCCAAACTTTGTGCTGCTCACGACAACATAGTGCATCTCTTTCAAACACCTGAGGGGGACTCATTGGATTGAGCAGCAAGGCCTGGACAAAGCAGTCAAATTGTACTACAGCATGATACCAGTGGAGGTGTATCACGTGGCATGTCAGGGGCCTAAATGATGGGGGTTAAGAGGGCTTTTATTTTAATCTATCGGACGCTACTCTCCTGATGTGGTAGGTCTTTAGGGGACCCAGTTGATGAATCAAAAACCTAGGTTTAAATAAACCATGAGTGGGATGGGGCTCCCGCCGTTTTAATGGCATTGTACACTCCACCTCCTGCAAATCTGATGCTTATTACGGGATTACTCATTTCTCTATCATTTGGCTGGGCGAATTTAATATGTTACTACGTCGGAACCTGGATACGGAACGGAATTGGACCCACTTATGACTGGTTCTCCGGGCACTCCTCAAACTACAATATTGCAGGACACCCATATTGTAGATGTCAGGTGCCAGTTATACCCCAGAGTATATGCAAGCTTCACCCTGTCCAACAGGTCGCTCTCCAAAAAGGATCACATGCTTATCTCCAGAGACCTTGATCCCTATTTTTCGATGCCTCATGTATCCCATTGAGATCATTCCCTTGAGGTCGTGGAGATTGAGTGGGATGGTAAACTTTCCAGGGTGGCAGCGGCATCCACACTGGCTGAGGGTGGTATTACACGGACAGATTTCCACGTCGATCGGTACTCGTTTAGCTCCATTTACATGTAGCAATGGTTGGAATCTATGTGGACGAATCATTAATATGATCTTTCGTGCCCATACATTTTGCATATCAGCAGCACACCCGTTTATGGGGAGATGCGCTGCCAACAATAAGCCTTTTTTTCTGGCTGTCTAAAAGATGCGATTATCCGACAAACTGGCTTGTTCATCGGCTGTGCACTACCCTATTTACACAGGGCAAAGATCTGTAACGAGTGATCGTACACCATTGGTCCATGTAAAAGGATAGTCTTCTCAGAAGACCACGATTAAATCCTGGCAATCTCCTATTTTAGAAACGAGACCACAACACCACTGCTGTCCTTGTATGAGGCCATTATAATAGTCCTAGCAAAGCCAGTTAAAAGATCCTAAACACGGCCATTCTTCTAGACATGCTAATATGACCAACAAATACGACTCAACAATCCCATAGAGATTATTTTAGGCACAGTGGGATCACGGAACAACTCAGGGCTGGAAGGGACTGCAGCATTGCATGTCCCACAGGGTGGAAAGGTCAGTCAACACTTCAGGAGTGGACATCCAAGGGTTACATCACAAGATGGCCGTTATTTGTCTCCATCTGCCAGATAACGCAGGCCCTGTCAATAAGGAACATTTGCAGCCGCTATAGGGTTGGATTCCTGCTATATGAATTCCGTTGACCACAGCCCACAGAAAAGCCATGTAGCCTGGTGCTTTGAATATCGTGCAGAGCCTCTATAGGGTATTCAAAATCGAGGCACCTATTGCATATGGGCAATAAACCAATTTTTTTTATTTTTAAAAAGGCTGCAGTTAAGGTTCCTTGTGTGTACAGGCTCGAGTCCATGGCCGTATTACAAAACTACAACTTCAGAGCTATACAGAAACATAATGCGTCCCCAATAAAAATCTATAGGGCCATACTGTAACTCCAAATGCCTCCAATCTCATACAAAGGGTTATTTTTCCCCTGTCGGATTCATATGGACTAAAGGAAAAAATAAAATAAAAATTGTGGCCACACGCCATCGGTTTGCTATATAAGACAGATCAGGACTCGAAATTGGTAATGTGATTGGTTAGCATTATGTGAACCCACAAACCGATATTGTCAACATTTTGTTGACTACCTATTAAACAGTCCTATGTAAAAATCAGACAGGCCAATTGCAATGGGTCTAACTTAACTCAAAAAGTTCCAGTACTAGTTGATTCCTACAGGCTACCTACCAATACGTATATCCCAAACATGAGGGCTACCTTCTATTTTGTATGTACATGTAGGCATATTTTCTATACGATTATAAGTATGAGTTGTTAGAATTACCCCTAATTTAGGGATCAAGCAAGAACGGAGTTGTACGGAGCCGTAATACGGCTCTCTTCAGTACTTCCATTGCCCGATTTCATACACAGGTTTTTTTTCTGTTGGATTCCGTATAAATTGGGTAAAAAATGGTGCCATGCTCCGCTCTCTGTATGGCGCTATATTAGAGGTATTCTCTGCTTCTAGGGGATATCAACATAATGAGCGGTTTAAACGGCGGCACACGGAGTGGCTAAACCTCTGTGGTACGGAGCTCAATGGACTTCTATTCAGGGTCCGCGCACACAGACCCGAACCCTACGCTTTCCAGACTACCCTGCGATATGGTGGTATTTATGGTCACTGTACTATACATATAACCCTCTGAAGAATTAGAATACATTGCATGTACAAATCACTCTTCACTCCACCATCCTCATCACGTAGCATTAATAGCAAATTATTGTCAAGCATGTCCTTATTCTTCCTCCAATCTAGACCTTAAAAATGGACCATCTGTATATAGAAGAGAAGCACTAGCCTTTGCCCTAAAAGGTCAAAAGAAAGCAACACCGGCAACCTATACATATGTGACTATGTATTTATACCTCCCAGAGACTGAAATTTCCAAATACAAAAAATGACATTAAAAGCCATCAGGTTCCAAATCTCGAAACCCCCGAAAACAAAGCGATAACATAATCCATGTTTCCACTAATTTATGAAATAAAGAGTGACCAGATCTACTCACCACACAAAATAGGTTATAATGAGGAGCTGCACCGCCCTGTTGATCACTCCAATTGTCCAGCTTTTAACCACCACAGACTTGGTCGTTTCGTACGTAAAGAAGTCCGTGACACAACCCATGTTTTTGGAAAATCTCGAGTTGAGGTTTTTTGGAGAAAAGCAAATTTCCGGCAGGTCTTTCTTCAGCCTTCGATCTTTTCTGCCGAGACCAATTATTGCAGTGGTTCTGAAGTCGTCTTATTCTTGAAAGAGTCTTAAGAGTGTTTAGTTCTTTAGCACTTGTACTAAATGCAGAAGACAACCCTCCAAGCCGTCCCTCATATATAATTAAAGCTTTAACTCGCAAAGACCCTTTTAGCTGTAATGACCGAATTCAGCCTTCGGGACTAGGATTATAAATCTATCTTCCTCCGTAATCTGTAGTATTTTCTTCCTACAAAGGATATCTTCTGTGACCTCCTACATAAGTGACGATTCTGGTATGCTTGCTTGCAGTATATGCTTCTCCATATGGCTCTTATCTGATCGTTAAGTAATGTCTCCTCATTTCTCTAGCCAACGTAAAAAGGGTTTCTTCTGAAATCCTCAATGGACCATTAAAACGTTACAATTTGTAAAACTCAATTACCGCAGATGATTTAGAAGGAATATAATAACATCAAGAAAAAGACCTATCCCTACAACCAAGTAGTACTTCTGGGAAGATCTCACACGTCAAGAAAAAGGAAACATCAACACAAGGCAAAAATAACACAGAGGACGAAGAATGAAGGAATCCTCCCGGCCACACTTCATATTGAGATGGTGCCAAGTCGCAAAATCTCACCAAGAAACATTGATACAGAGACGATTCGAGGAAAATTTCTTTATTAGGCAACTTCAAAAACGCCCACCTGCCAAGGTAACCGTTGACACTCCATCATTTTTGTTTTTATGCCAATTTAGCTAGTGTGCTCCCCTCCAAACTCTTCCACGTTCACCATCATCTCCAATGTTCTGAGTTTCTTCTCTTTATTTTCATTTGTTTTTGGGTTGGTATTTTGGAGGCTTCGTAACCATTAACATTTCCAGAATCACAAAGGTTGTCCCGAAACAAATACTGTAACTTGAGGGAGCATAGTATATAGAGGAAATAAAATCCAAAATGATGGGTATATTTCAGGGTTAATTCCAAAAGTGAACATTTATGGAATATCCGCAGATTGGTAAAAGTCTCATTAATGCGGGTTCCAGCTCCGGGACACGCACCTACCTCGAAAACGAGGGTCACTTTACCCAGGTCTACCTAGTGGGAGGGCGGCGGATGAATGGAGAGATGACTGGCATTCAGCTTAACGGGAAGTTATGGAGAAAGCATGCTCCATTTTAGTGAATTTAGACCACCTCGCCATTCATTCTCGTAATGGGATGGCCACCTCACCAGGCAGGACAGGGTTCGGTTAACCCCCGTTCTGGAGATCGGTGTGGGAATAACATTTATAACATACCCCTTTAATAGTATATAAAGTGACCAGGTCTTTTACAACCAGATCAAGCTACTTGGTTTAACAGGACTAACTTCATTTATTTGACGATTTTTTTATTTTCGGACTTAGGGTAATTAGGTATGAGCTAGAGCAGTTATTGGGGGGGGGGGGGGGGTGAAGAGAGCTTCTGTCTTCTGTCCCAAGTGCCAACAGTCTCTGACGGCTAGCTTAAATCCACACATTAGCTTTTTTTCCACACGCCGATTCTTACACATTTTTACCAACGGAATCAGCGTGGAATTTGCCTCCCATCATTGCCGTAGTTCAAATAGTGCTGAATTTTCAGCGCGCCAAGCCAAAATCGGCTGCGGTGAACAAAAACGGCGCCTTGACTCACCTAGCGGCAGATTCTGCATAAAACTTGACGTTGAAGTCAATAAGAAGCTTAGAAATGGCGTCGAATGCTTTCAGCACTATATTTGTAAGCTGATAAGTGCCCAAACAGCGTTTATACTTTGAAATCAGCGTCCAAAAATCAGCGTGGACGAAACCAATGATTCGGGTTTAGGGACTGCCCAACAAAAATTTACAGCAGGCGATCGATTAAAGAGGAAATCCGGGAGCTGTTTTTTAACATACCCCCTAGTACTGAGCAGCTTATAGGCACGTATGATCTGGTGAGCAGCTTATAGGCACGTATGATGTGGTGAGCAGCTTATAGGCACGTATGATGTGGTGAGCAGCTTATAGGCACGTATGATGTGGTGAGCAGCTTATAGGCACGTATGATCTGGTGAGCAGCTTATAGGCACGTATGATCTGGTGAGCAGCTTATAGGCACGTATGATCTGGTGAGCAGCTTATAGGCACGTATGATCTGGTGAGCAGCTTATAGGCACGTATGATCTGGTGAGCAGCTTATAGGCACGTATGATCTGGTGAGCAGCTTATAGGCACGTATGATCTGGTGAGCAGCTTATAGGCACGTATGATCTGGTGAGCAGCTTATAGGCACGTATGATCTGGTGAGCAGCTTATAGGCACGTATGATCTGGTGAGCAGCCAGACACGCACAGGGGGCTGCGATTCTTCTAAAGGTTTCAGTCACAGTGTCTGTAGGCTGCACTAAAGGGTGTTTGTCCACATCCATCCTGACGTCCTCCCTCTTCTCCACATTATCACTTTGCTGTCTCTTGATTCGCACATTACTTCTCGATCCTCAATTAGCACAAAATGTTTCCTGCCCAGAGGGGAAACCCCGGCGCTATCATTAACACATCAATACTTTCCTTTGGTCTAATCTACTCGGAATTCTTAACACATCAGCATTTTTCACATCTCCTAATAACAGAACACTCACAAATAAGTTTCCTGCGAGCGCTCTTAATAGACAGTCAGTCTCACGAGGAAACGCAACACATTCACGTGCGTTCTCGGAAGCGAGCTTCGACCGCTCCACGCCAGAATGTACAGAGAAGTCAGTGCTGAGCGGTCCTGGCCATCCTTTTTGGGGGCAGAGGAGTGAAGAGAGACTATTTTTATGCTTCAGATTGATCCTTGCACTTTACGCCCGCACTAGAGACTCGGCTTCAGGCTCTTTAACTCGATTATATACACTTAGCATCCAGGAGGCGTCGTGTAAGTGCTACACAACAAGGCGGGGTGCGCAGGCAGCACAATTCAATTAGCTGGAAAATTCACACCAAATGACATATCCAAGAACCGGAAGGAAACGCAAGAAAATATTTTATTTAAAAAAAAAAAAAATGAATAAGAAACCACAAATGTGATATTCAGAGCAGAGGTGAATTTCCACTCAAACATGAACATTGACACATTTTCCGGATAGCGCTGGGGCCAAAAAAAAAAAAAAAAGTAAAAGTATTTCTGAAGTCTGATAAAGAGGACTTTTTATCTCAGAATTGTGACTTTATTTTCAGAGTCAAAATGATGAGGTAAATGTACATTTTTTTTTAGATTTCTTAGAATTCAAACTTTAAAAAAAAAAAATATATATATATATTTTTTTTTTTTTAACATGGTCCCAGGACTCTTCCAACCAAACACTGACAGGGACAAGCGACCGATCCTTCTATACAGCCCGTTAGTCGGAGCCGGACTCATTGGAACTTGGTGGGGTACTCGCCATCTCCTCATCATCTGATCCCTAAACAAAAAGGAAAAATACAGAGCGTTAACCCCTTCCTTCATTTTTCTCTCTCTGCGTCCCCTGCAGCCACACGAGGCCTTTTTTTTTGCAGGATAAGTTGACGTTTTTCACAGCCCCTTTTATTGTACCATATAATGTGCTGGTAAAATGGAAAAAATATATATTTGTGGGGTGAAATAGGAAAAAAGGAAACCGTGATTCTGCCATAGTTTTTTGGGTTTCATTTTTACGACGTTCATTGCGCGCTAAAAACTATTAACTTTCTTCTGCGGGTCAATACGATTAAGTCAAAACCAAATTGCTATCTTTTTTTTTTTTTAGGTATTACTTTTACACGGAAAAAACGTAAGGTTTGAAAAAAAAAAAAAAAAAAAAAAAAAAAGTTTTTTTTTTTTTTTTTCTTGTGGACATTCGGAAAGCCGGGACTTTTTTATTTTTCCCTTGAGCTGCGAGGATGTCGCGGTCGCTATTGACCACAGCATCTAAGTGGTTAAATGGGCGGCCGTTGCAGTGAGGTGTCGGCTGTAACGTTCTCGCAGCCCGTTCCGCTCTTGGCGGCTGTCACGTACAGAGGGGCGGCGGTGGAGTCAGGCGAGCGTACCTTTTTGCGCGTGCCTTCGTCAGAAGAGCTTTCATCGCTGGACACAAATTCTTTGCTCTTGACCGTGTTGGTCTTGACCGGAGTTCTTGCAGGAGACGCGGCTTTCGCCGATTTCCCCTTTTCGGACTTTGCCGTCGTCTTCTTTTCAGTTTTTGATTTCTTATCCCTGTAACAAAACAAAAAGAGTGAGCAGAAAACTATAAAGTAAACAGGAGATAAAGTGCTGCCGGCGCCGGGCCCGCCGCGCGCTCACTTTTTGGGGGCATCATCGGGTGGAGCGTTCTCCTTATACTCCTTCATGGCTTTCTCGTAATTGCGCTTCGCTTCTTCCGCTTTACGATCCCATTCCTGGTAAAATAAACAGGGTTGTAAAAGTGGCAGCGTGTACCCGCAGAAGAAACGGACCCGCCCCCCTGGAGCTGGTCAAGTCTTGCTTTCTGGCCGCATCGCAGCGTTTTTACCTCTTTCTTCTTACTGTTCATGCCTTTCCAGATCTCTCCGGCTTTTTTGGACAGGTCAGTGATGCTGATCCCGGGATTCTCACCCTTTATCTTCTCACGACTGGCATTCAACCACAGCATGTACGCAGACATAGGGCGTTTGGGTGCAGCAGGGTCTTTGACTTTTTTACCCTAAAAGTGGAAAAACAAAATCCGTAACCGATCCATATCAAATCTATGGAGCCCAGCACCCAAAAATAGCAAAGAAAGCATCCGTGAATCATGAACTGATCGGCCTAACCCCGCAACGAGCACGGTTTTATTCTTAAAGCGCTCTCCAAACATGACTCAAAACAGCACCACACCCGTCAACAGGTCGTGTGTGGTATTGCAGCTCAGTCTTATTCACTTTAATGGAGCGGAGCTGCAATATCAGAAATAATCCATGGATAGACGTGGCGCTGTTTTTATCTCGGCCATGGGTGGAGTATTCTAGTGATCAATGTCTCTTCTGTTCTGCCCCCAGGTGAGGGGTGTATATGGACATGTATACAGGCCGCATCTTTCTAACACTAGGCGTTACCTCGGCTTTTTTCCTGGGTTTCCTCTCTTTAACGACTTTCGGTTTCTTGGCCTTCTTCTTTTCCCCCTCATCTTCATCACTACCAGCGCTGGAGGAACTGGATGAGGGATTACTGTCAAATCTGCAATGAGGGTAAAGAAACGGAAATTGAAGACGAGCGCGGCATGCTGGAGCGGGGAGCCGACGCCGCCGACGTTATGGTACTTACTCTTCTTCAACTTCATCTTCCTCCTCTCCGGGATTAAACGACTCATCTACAAAAACACAAAAGGCAGCAAATGTAAGACCGTGCGCTACAAAACACACCGTACAGCAATGGCCGACTCTCCACCAGAGCAAGACGAGGAAAATGCGAGATTATTTTACTTTTGTACGATGGTTTATTTATGATCTTTAAAGCTAAAATGATATTAAATGGTGGATCAAAACCTTTAAAAGTTCAAATTCTCTCTGCAGCCACTAGGGGGAGCACATCGGTTTTATTGAGAACCAATACGTTCACGGCGGTCACTAAGAGGCCTTAGGCTGTCGCCTTTTCACGGCAGCCCAGTCTAAGACCTGCACGGGCGTCCTGATGACAGCCGGCCTCCTGATCCGACGGCCGCGATAGAAGTTTACTTCGATCGCGGCCGTTTAACCCGTTAAATGCTCCTGTTAATAGCGACCGCGGCATTTAACTTGTTTACAGAGGGAGGGAGCTCCCTCTCACCCATCGGTCGCCCGCAAATGCAATCGCAGGCCTCCGATGGGGTGTCATGGCAGCCGGGGGCCTGATAAAAGCCCCCAGGTCTGCCCTGGACAAATGCCTGAGACACGTCCTAATAGATTACCTGCCAGATTTACATTATACGAAGTATACCAGAGCCTTATAACAGCGTGTTATTTACGCCGCACAGTGAACGGCGTCAATTTAAAACGCATAGAACAGTGGAGGAATTTCAGGTTTTTTTTTTTTTTTAATTCAGCCCCCAAAAAAGTTAATAAAATTTTTTTTATGTACCCCAAAATGGTGCCATTAAAAAGTACAACTAATCCGGCAAAAAACAAGTCCCCGTACAGCGAGGGAAGAATAAAAAAAAGTTATAGCTCTTTAAATGTGACTATAGAAAAACAAAAAACATAGCTTGGTCATTAGGGCCCAAAATGGGCCGGTCACTAAAGGGTTAAAGGCAAGCGGTATAAATCCCTATGCAGAGAGCTCCCTCTAGTGGCTGACAAAATGATTTCATGTTTCTCTGGCTGTGGGATCAGAAGACCAGAGGAGACAGCAAGCTCAGTATTTCACAGGAGGAGCGCCGCTCTCTGGACTACTACTCCAATAGGGCCCAGGAAGGCCCAGGGCATGACTACGGGGCTACCATATAAAAGCCAGGCACGTGGAGAGAGTTGGGAGGAAACGGTCTGGTGACTGGGTGACCAAAGACATTCCTCTGTAGCTTCCAATGGTAGCAACTTCCTGTCTCCGGTTACCTCCCCTTTTTGTATGACTGTTGTAGTCATTACGCCTGTTCCTGCAGTGCGCCGTAAAAAAATGGTGGCGTTAGAGACCTTAAAGTGACAGCACCGCCTAAGAACAGTTTGAGAGTTAGATTGAGGCGCTTCTCACCGGTCTCATCTCCCGAGTCGTCACTGTCCGCGTTCTCACGAATCTTCCCTTCTTCCTTCATTCTCTCCAGGTAAGCGTCGTGCTGCTGATCGTCATCAGAGTCGGCATAGTCGTCATACGGCTGCTTCACACCCTAAGAGACCAGAGAAAAGGCAACGCGGCACAGAGAGAGTTAAAGAGCGCACGTGCAGAACATCGCCATCACAGCAGCCTCAGCTTCCCTAAAATCCCGCATTTGCGGCGTTCGTTTTTGAGCCGGCACCTGTGCGGTACGCGCTCTGCTATGGGCGATGTCATCACAGACTTCAGTCACAAAATCTAAGAGGTTACAGCGGGATATCGGCTGTAAGTCAGCATGACCCCGGGTCACTGTTAGGTCATGGGGTGACCAAGGGTAAAAAAAAAATATTCATCATTTTAGAAAATGGGCTGTCTGGTATTGGAGCTTATTACAATTCTTATGAATGAGCTGCAATACCAGATATAGCCTATGGACAAGAGTGGCGCTGTTACACCTAAGCCCCACCGACAGTCATTTATCTGATACAAACAGATTATTAACCCCTGCGTTCTCTGCGGGATTAGAAAAATGCAAGTTCGCTTCTCTTCTGTTGTCCGGTTTAGAGCAGACAATTTCCCCTGGAATTCCCGGTGGATTCGCCTCAGTTTTCCGCAGCAAATTCGCCCGGTGTGAACAGCAGAAAAAAAACCTGCACCAAGTATTAGTTTATGTTCAATTTCACCTTCAGCAGTCACAATAACGGTCCTTCGTTCCCATCAAAGAATCAGAGCAGAGCTCCACCTGGCCCAGAGCAGAGCTCCACCTGACCCAGAGCAGTCAGAGCAGAGCTCCACCTGGCCCAGAGCAGAGCTCCACCTGGCCCAGAGCAGTCAGAGCAGAGCTCCACCTGGCCCAGAGCAGTCAGAGCAGAGCTCCACCTGGCCCAGAGCAGTCAGAGCAGAGCTCCACCTCACCCAGAGCAGGCAGAGCTCCACCTCACCCAGAGCAGAGCTCCACCTCACCCAGAGCAGGCAGAGCTCCACCTCACCCAGAGCAGGCAGAGCTCCACCTCACCCAGAGCAGGCAGAGCTCCACCTCACCCAGAGCAGAGCTCCACCTCACCCAGAGCAGAGCTCCACCTCACCCAGAGCAGAGCTCCACCTCACCCAGAGCAGAGCTCCACCTCACCCAGAACAGAGCTCCACCTCACCCAGAGCAGAGCAGAGCTCCACCTCACCCAGAGCAGTCAGAGCAGAGCTCCACCTCACCCAGAGCAGTCAGAGCAGAGCTCCACCTCACCCAGAGCAGTCAGAGCAGAGCTCCACCTCACCCAGAGCAGTCAGAGCAGAGCTCCACCTCACCCAGAGCAGTCAGAGCAGAGCTCCACCTCACCCAGAGCAGGCAGAGCAGAGCTCCACCTCACCCAGAGCAGGCAGAGCAGAGCTCCACCTCACCCAGAGCAGGCAGAGCTCCATCTCACTCAGAGCAGGCAGAGCTCCACCTTACCCAGAGCAGGCAGAGCTCCATCTTACCCAGAGCAGGCAGAGCTCCACCTCACCCAGAGCAGGCAGAGCTCCACCTCACCCAGAGCAGGCAGAGCTCCACCTCACCCAGAGCAGAGCTCCACCTCACCCAGAACAGAGCTCCACCTCACCCAGAGCAGTCAGAGCAGAGCTCCACCTCACCCAGAGCAGTCAGAGCAGAGCTCCACCTCACCCAGAGCAGAGCTCCACCTCACCCAGAGCAGTCAGAGCAGAGCTCCACCTCACCCAGAGCAGTCAGAGCAGAGCTCCACCTCACCCAGAGCAGTCAGAGCAGAGCTCCACCTCACCCAGAGCAGTCAGAGCAGAGCTCCACCTCACCCAGAGCAGTCAGAGCAGAGCTCCACCTCACCCAGAGCAGTCAGAGCAGAGCTCCACCTCACCCAGAGCAGTCAGAGCAGAGCTCCACCTCACCCAGAGCAGAGCTCCACCTCACCCAGAGCAGTCAGAGCAGAGCTCCACCTCACCCAGAGCAGTCAGAGCAGAGCTCCACCTCACCCAGAGCAGTCAGAGCAGAGCTCCACCTCACCCAGAGCAGTCAGAGCTCCACCTCACTCAGAGCAGGCAGAGCTCCACCTCACCCAGAGCAGGCAGAGCTCCACCTCACCCAGAGCAGGCAGAGCTCCACCTCACCCAGAGCAGGCAGAGCTCCACCTCACCCAGAGCAGGCAGAGCTCCACCTCACCCAGAGCAGGCAGAGCTCCACCTCACCCAGAGCAGGCAGAGCTCCACCTCACCCAGAGCAGGCAGAGCTCCACCTCACCCAGAGCAGGCAGAGCTCCACCTCACCCAGAGCAGGCAGAGCTCCACCTCACCCAGAGCAGGCAGAGCTCCACCTCACTCAGAGCAGGCAGAGCTCCACCTCACTCAGAGCAGGCAGAGCTCCACCTCACTCAGAGCAGGCAGAGCTCCACCTCACTCAGAGCAGGCAGAGCTCCACCTCACTCAGAGCAGGCAGAGCTCCACCTCACTCAGAGCTCCACCTCACCCAGATCAGAGCTCCACCTCACCCCGAGCAGTCAGAGCAGAGCTCCACCTCACCCAGAGCAGAGCTCCACCTCACCCAGAGCAGAGCTCCACCTCACCCAGAGCAGAGCTCCACCTCACCCAGAGCAGAGCTCCACCTCACCCAGAGCAGAGCTCCACCTCACCCAGAGCAGAGCTCCACCTCACCCAGAGCAGTCAGAGCAGAGCTCCACCTCACCCAGAGCAGTCAGAGCAGAGCTCCACCTCACCCAGAGCAGTCAGAGCAGAGCTCCACCTCACCCAGAGCAGAGCTCCACCTCACCCAGAGCAGAGCTCCACCTCACTCAGAGCTCCACCTCACCCAGATCAGAGCTCCACCTCACCCCGAGCAGTCAGAGCAGAGCTCCACCTCACCCAGAGCAGAGCTCCACCTCACCCAGAGCAGAGCTCCACCTCACCCAGAGCAGAGCTCCACCTCACCCAGAGCAGAGCTCCACCTCACCCAGAGCAGAGCTCCACCTCACCCAGAGCAGAGCTCCACCTCACCCAGAGCAGAGCTCCACCTCACCCAGAGCAGAGCTCCACCTCACCCAGAGCAGTCAGAGCAGAGCTCCACCTCACCCAGAGCAGTCAGAGCAGAGCTCCACCTCACCCAGAGCAGAGCTCCACCTCACCCAGAGCAGAGCTCCACCTCACCCAGAGCAGAGCTCCACCTCACCCAGAGCAGAGCTCCACCTCACCCAGAGCAGAGCTCCACCTCACCCAGAGCAGAGCTCCACCTCACCCAGAGCAGAGCTCCACCTCACCCAGAGCAGAGCTCCACCTCACCCAGAGCAGAGCTCCACCTCACCCAGAGCAGAGCTCCACCTCACCCAGAGCAGAGCTCCACCTCACCCAGAGCAGAGCTCCACCTCACCCAGAGCAGAGCTCCACCTCACCCAGAGCAGAGCTCCACCTCACCCAGAGCAGAGCTCCACCTCACCCAGAGCAGAGCTCCACCTCACCCAGAGCAGTCAGAGCAGAGCTCCACCTCACCCAGAGCAGTCAGAGCAGAGCTCCACCTCACCCAGAGCAGTCAGAGCAGAGCTCCACCTCACCCAGAGCAGTCAGAGCAGAGCTCCACCTCACCCAGAGTAGTCAGAGCAGAGCTCCACCTCACCCAGAGCAGAGCTCCACCTCACCCAGAGCAGTCAGAGCAGAGCTCCACCTCACCCAGAGCAGAGCTCCACCTCACCCAGAGCAGTCAGAGCAGAGCTCCACCTTACCCAGAGCAGGCAGAGCTCCACCTTACCCAGAGCGGTCACGGCAGAGCTCCACCTCATAGCAGAGCCACAATAGAAGCCCTTTTCCCAATATTCACAAGCAGGTATGCCTTCCCCTTCGTTTAATAGGCACAGCAGGGCCGGTTTAGCACAACTAGTAATGTGACCACTCCTATATACACCTTATAATATACAGCTGCTCCTTTTATACCCGGTTATACATGGTGTGTCACACGACGGCCAGTAATGGGTTGTGGTATTTCCACACACGTCTGTGTCTTACAGTAATCAGAGCTAATACTCGACTCACTCGTAAAGGGCTTTTCTGGAACTGCAACATTGCGGGTCTATACTTGGGATAGGTCATCAGTATCTTATCAGTGGGGGTTGCACTACCGGAACCCTCCGCGAGTCAGCTGAGTGATGGGCCCGTGGCGATCGCTGGGCCTGATACTGCAGGTCACATGGAACTGTGACTAAGCTGCAGTACCAGGCACAGCCACAACCAAATGTATGGCGCTATGTCTAGGTAAACATTGACCGACCCCCTTACTTCAGCTGATCGGCAGGGATGTTGGGCGTCAGACCGACACCGATCACATATTGATGACCCACAGATAAAAAACTTTTTGATGATGAAATTCAGCGAGGACAATACTGGACGAGCTCTGGGTATAATATAATGCACTACAGATGCCCCCGTACAAGAACAGACCCTTCCTCTCCAAGAGCTCTGGGGCGCCCCCATAAGTCGCTCTACAATCAGTCATGACGTCTTCACTCAGTTCCTTACAATCTAATAGAGTAAGAAGCTTCTGGCTGCTTTTACGGCGACGGCTAATTTTCTAATATATTCCCTTACCATTCAAGATCTCTGCTTGCAGTCAGTGAACTAAAGCATTCTTCGTTTTACCCAAAAGCTGAAAACCTAGTCCTGCTTACACAGGTGTACAGCTTGTAAATTGTACCAGAGCTCTCTCTCTCTCTCGTCAACGTGTGTCCTATGGATTATCTTCTGAGGACACTGCAGGAAAAGCATGCAACCATGCGCACATTCAGGAACGGAGCAACTGCGTGACGCCAACGCAGGGCACAGGGACCTCGATTTACCCACTGCCGACATTTGACGTATACTTAGGTCCCAGCCGATAAGGGGGGAGTATAGAGCGGGCTCACGGATGAGCCTGGTCCATACTAAGCGGGCGTCTACCGTATGTTACAGCCGTCACTTCACTGCAACAAGAATTTAACCCCTTAGATGCCACGGTCAATAGTCACCATGGCGTCTGAGCCGTTAGAAAGACGGGAGTGGCCCCCTCTGATGTCCCCAAAAATTCCCTTTTCCCCCAAAAGTAAAAAAAAAAAGAGGCTGCGGCAGGAAGGGGTTAATAGACACATAGGCCTCAATTTCCAAGTGTTGCAGTAGAAGTGGAGCCCTTATAAGCGGCCTCCCTCCGGTCCCTTCTCCCTCACAGTCCATGCATGTGTATATATATATATATCTCTCTCCTGGTAAATACACGCACATGCACACTGCACACGTATGACCTGGGCCGAGGGCGCTGACCTGTGACTTCTAACACATAAAAAAAGGAGAAGAGACAACCATGAATAAGAAAGCGTCCGTCCCATAAATGCGGAGCAGCTGCAGGGGGCGCTCTTACCTCCTTCAAGCCTCTGTTTTTGATGTTTAGTTTCTTCCCATTGACAAAGTCAAAAAGTTTCCCGTACTCCTCCCTGGACAGGAGAAACGAGAAGTCAGAACCGTCCACATTTACAGCAGCAAAAATAGACAACGGAAAGAAATCTTAGCCAATCACAGCAGCAGTAAATGAGGTTCTGTTACAGCAGGGCCCCCTAGTGCTGATCTGGGGAATTGCAGCTACTGACGGGAAAGCTGACTATTTACCTTCATTTTTGGACTGCAAAACAATTCTTCAGCCTCTCATAGTCCAGGGGACACCAGACCCACATTTTCATTATGATCAGACACAGAACTCAAAGCGCTCGGCCTGATCATAGAGAACTGTGAGAGTCCAGCACTGACGGGCTCGTTCCACGCAGGAAGGGAAGATGAAAGTAACGCTCATTGTTTTCCACTTCATGTTAGGAAACAGGACACATCACTAGGGATCCTTTTACACCAGCCATAAAAACCAGCGCCGATGCCTAATATGATCGCTCGTCCCCGTATATCGGTATCGGCTGACCGTGGTTTACAGGGCAATGCTCGGGAACGAGTGATCACATGAACGCTTATTTGCCCGATGATTGGCCCGTGTCAAAGGCAAGTAAACCACTAGAGACTAAACTTTTCTTCTACCCCAGACCACTAAAGCTGGTGACATAAACCCGCCACTGCCTTACAGCATCATGAAAAACTCTACCAGGATCTATTATAAAGAAGTTCTGCCACAGAGGACAAGTAGGTGATCAATGGCTGATCTCTGGGGGTCTCACTGATCACTAGATCGGGGGTCCCAACACTAACGGAGGAGGAGTTTAAAAGGATCAGTGATTCAATGCCTATGTGGCCGATGGAAACCATGGAATGGGGCGCTTCGCTGTGTCTGATGACCCTATAGACATTAGATGGAGCGGTGAGGCGCGTGCGTGACCCCCGCTAGATGATGTGTCCATCCCCCCTCTAGTGTCTATACGTGTGGTGATTATATACTCTAGTATAAGGGATGGAGAAGCAGAGGTTCAGAAGGGTCTGGATATAATGCCTGCAGATCTCATTTTCCTGTAGCCAATACAACACAGGCCATTAAATCCAAAAACACCCCCGTAGCGTTCCCCTCCACGGCCAGATCCCACCACCAACCTCTCGATGTTGCTGAAAGTGTATTGTGATCTTTGCTTGGTCTCGATTTCAAAGTCAAAAGAGCGAGTGGTTGTGGTGCCGCGAGCAAAGTTCACACAATTGACTTCGTCGAAGCGGACGTGGACGGGCGGCTTGTGGACGTATATAAAACCCCGCTCCAGCGGATACAGCAGTCCTGAGCTGGCTTTATACGAGCATGTGATGCACTGAGCTCCGGAGTGCCTGTGAAAAAGAGCCAGACATATAATGGTTACTGCTACGGACGTCCCTGCAGGGCTATACGCGTCTCCGGGACGTCCCTGCAGGACTGTACGCGTCTCCGGGACGTCCCTGCAGGACTGTACGCGTCTCCGGGACGTCCCTGCAGGGCTGTACGCGTCTCCGGGACGTCCCTGCAGGACTATACGCGTCTCCGGGACGTCCCTGCAGGACTATACGCGTCTCCGGGACGTCCCTGCAGGACTATACGCGTCTCCGGGACGTCCCTGCAGGACTATACGCGTCTCCGGGACGTCTCTGCAGGACTATACGCGTCTCCGGGACGTCTCTGCAGGACTATACGCGTCTCCGGGACGTCTCTGCAGGACTATAGGCGTCTCCGGGACGTCTCTGCAGGACTATAGACGTCTCCGGGACGTCTCTGCAGGACTATAGACGTCTCCGGGACGTCTCTGCAGGACTATACACGTCTCCGGGACGTCTCTGCAGGACTATACACGTCTCCGGGACGTCTCTGCAGGACTATACACGTCTCCGGGACGTCCCTGCAGGACTATACACGTCTCCGGGACGTCCCTGCAGGACTATACACGTCTCCGGGACGTCTCTGCAGGACTATACACGTCTCCGGGACGTCTCTGCAGGACTATACACGTCTCCGGGACGTCTCTGCAGGACTATACACGTCTCCGGGACGTCCCTGCAGGACTATATACATCTCCGGGACGTCTCGGGGGCCACTTCTGAATAGCTCACCCTTGGAAGTTTCCAGGGACTGTGATTTTGCGGTTTACAAGAGCCTTCATGACGCGACTGACCATCTCGTATAAACACCCGGACATATTCTTCTTCAGCTTCCCATCAAATCGCTTTTCAACTTCATCTCTGAGGGAGAACAAAAAAAAAATCAAAGTAATAATCACAAAACCAAAAACAAGACAAAAAAAGGACAAAAAGTACGAACAACTAGAATACAGACTAGGCCATAAATATCAGATTGGTGAGGGGCCGAATCCCGCCACCCTCGTAGATCAGCTGATCAGGGGATGAGAGAGCATCGCGGCCCTTTTCAATCAGCTGACCTGCTCGTTTGGCCGCAGCAGCCTGAAACCGATGACCTATCCTAAGGATAGTCCCAGAAAAGCCCTTTAAAAAGGTGTCTCATCCCGACATCCCCTTACCATATACTCTATTAGGTTATCTTCCAAAGACGACCCTCTATGAGCCAGAAGTGAGATCTGCTAAGAAGCAGCGGTGGACCTGGCCGCTCTATATATAACATGGTCACCCATTTGAATGGCTGCATGTAATACTAAATTTCTCCTGTAGTTGCTGCTGCAGGGGATATAGGCAGCTGATGGCAACGTAGTAGCTGGTACCAAAGTGATCAGCTGCACGCTGTGATCGCTGGAATATTAAAGGGCTCTTCCCATCTCAAAGTGATGGCATCTCTCATAGATAGGTTATCACTTTATGATCGGCGTGAATCCCACTGCCGGGACCCTCATCGATCCTGGGAAGCCGCACTCAAGTGAAGGGGAAGCAGCACTGAAATTTGGTACCGTTGGTCCTCCATATTGATTGACAGGGTCCGTGTACCTGCCTGGAAAGGACAGAGCGCTCCCCTCACAAATACACACGAAAAGAAGGCAGAATATTCTGGTAACCGATCCACTTTAAGGTGTGGTCTGTAGTGAAACAACCCATTTAACCCCTTAAGGACATGGCCAACTTGAATTTTTCCTCTTTGCATCCCGGCGCTCCTAACGACTTCATTTTTTTTTTACCGGCTGCCATTTTTGGTTTATTTACATGATGGTTTCATTTATAAAAACTAATTTTCCGCTGCAGTTTTGATAATTTTTTTTCACAACACGCACCGATCATCATAAGTGGCGATATATATTAGTTGGGCAGGTAGTTACGGTTGTGACGATACCAAATAGGTGTATATTTTTTTTATGTTTTGGGACTTATATCTAATAAAGTTTATTTATTGTAATAGATGTGCATTTGTTGTTTTTTTTACTGATTTTTTTATAACTTTTTTTCGTTTTTGGGGAATTTTACATTTAATGTACTGCCATATATCTATCTATATACTGTTCGTACCCAGGCAGTTGTTAGGACATACCCAAGTATACCCTAACGACCGGAAATATGGTCAGACAGCCCTGGGGTCCTTTAATGGAGTCTGGATTGTATGCCCATATATGGGATGTCCTTCAATCGCATCACCGGGATTCCCTGTAACGCGATTAAAGGGGGGTCCCCCTTCACTCTATTGCAATGCTGCAATCAGCTTTGATCGCAGAATTCAAGGGGTTAACAGTGGAGATCATTTCTATGATCCCCGCTGTTAGTCCTAGTTTACACAGTGTTTCTTTGTGCGGTTTTTGACGCGGAAACAGTGTCAAAAAACGTCTGAAATCGCCTCCCATTGATTTCAATGGGAGGCGGAGGCGTTTTTTTTACCCGCAAGCAGAAAACACGCTCGCAGGGAAAAAAAAATGAGATGCTCTTTCTTCAGGCGTTTCCGGTACTGACACTAATGGGAGGCAGAGAAATAGTTTTTGCTGCGTTTTTTGCCTGCGGCGCTCAATGGCCGAAAAACGTGGCAAGTGTTCTGCCGGCAAGTCAAAATTTGCCACAAAGTTCCTGAAGGACTTGAGGCAGATTTTTCCGCCTACAAAAAACTGTGAACAGGGCCTTAGAGAGGGGTTGTGGCTGTGTATTGTGGCTGTCGCCCCGCACCTCACCCCACGGGCACACTTGATGACGTGTATGCTCGTCCTGATACGGCAAGGTCCTGCCGCCCACGAGGATACACGTCACGTGTCGTCACCAGGTTTCAGAGAGGGAAGGCGCGGTATGTGCCAATATTAAAGGACTCGTTTTTGATCATCTTCAGTATAGAAAATTCTCAGGTTTTCTCCTTCGATCGCTACAGAAATATTCCGCATAACGATCACTCACTCGTTCATGTTCAGCGTCAAAGAGATCTCCTCGTCTTTGGCAAATAGCAGGATTAGGAAGTGATACCGCGTCTGCCCCTGTTTGATTGGCGGATCCAAACTGATCTGCAGTAAAGAACACCAGGTTAGCGCCACGTCCTCCTCTAGATTTGGTCTCCGTTCCCCATTTGGGGTAGACAACCGAAATTGGAGCCAGACTTACCACAAAGAACATCTGGCGCTGATCCTTATGCGGCAGGAGGAACAGCCGGAGCACAGTCGTGTACGGTATTTTATAGTCGAAGGTTTTTCCGTGCAGGTGGAGGAAAGAAGGATAGATCCGTATGTCATAGCGACCGCGCGGAGTCAGACACTGCAGCTCCTGGAAAATACAGACCGCGTCGCCTGTCGCCTGGATGACGTCTGCCTTGGATAGGACGTTTTTAGCAAAAGCCTAAAATGCGGGAAAAGTTATACCCATGAATAACCCAAAGTAAGGGACGCCGCACCGGATACTAGAGGGGCTCTCCGAGATCCTAACAGGGACTATAGACAAGGGTTGTAGCGTCACCTATGGGTCCCAGACATGTATAGTCCATCAGAGGAGATGCCAAACATATCCATAGGGACCCATGTACCTGGCAGATGCCAAAAGGGTGCCTTACTGGGGAATATTAGCGATGCAAGCTTCGCCGCTGTCCTGTGAGAAAGGTGCCGATCTTCAGTCCTCAGCACGGACGCCAGAGAAACGACATCACCCAGGATTTTGGGAGCAAATTTGGACATAATAGTTACGTATGTGCCAGTGCCATCCAAAGCAGGTGCTGGATGTAATAAACAGCCGAGATCGGCGTTACCTCCGATCCTAGACGTTTAATTACCGCGGCATCTAGGTGGTTAGAGGACTCCCTGTCATGCATCGGGTTGCTATGGCAGCCAGGGGTCCCAACAAAGGCCTGCCATAGCTCTATGCCTATTAGATGGAGCTGAATCATAAGAACCCGTACAGTAAAGTTATTTACATCGCACTGATAAAAAAACAAAAACACAGAGGTGGAATTGCTGTTTTTTCTATTCCCCCAGAAACAGATGAATTTACACCGAAAAATGCAACTGATGCCGCAAAAAACAAGTCATCATAAAGGTACGAAAAAAACAGATAATTTTTTTTAAAATGGACAAAACAGGCTCAGTCCTGTAGCGGGTACATAAAACAGGTCAAAATATAGTCAAAACAAAAAACAAACCTCTACGGGATCTCCGCCGTCTTCCTGTGAGGGGGGGACATAGAAGCGAATCTCCATGAGCGAAACCTCCGAATCATCGTTCTGGTGAAACTCCAGCGTCACCTCGTTCTTCCCGGTGGTACATTGGGACACGTTACTTAGAGGGAGTTCAAAGGCTGGCTGTTCTCCAATATCAAATGATAGGAGTTGTCCTACACAAGCAAACACAAAGCTATAAAAAAGACAAAAACATCCAAACAGACGGCCTACAAGTGTATCCTCGAAGACCTGCCACCGGTCATATACCACCAGAGCCCTGCCCAGCGCGACAAGATGGTGGCAGTGCTGGTGCCTCTATGTCTCTCACAACCTCAACCACACTGATAAAATCTGACAAAAATAAAAAAAGTGAACAAGAATGGTACAAAAAAGACCGTCAAATACCCACCTCCGAACCTAGTGCTGCCCCAATTCCATCCTTTCACGCACAGGTCCTTTTCGACCAGGTCCACTTCGAAGTGAGTCTTGAAAAATTCGGAAACCTTCTCGTACTCCTGGGAAGAGGAATGCGTTGGTAGGTGACATGTACGACTTCAAAAATACCCATTCAAGTCAAGGCGCGGTACACAACGCAGCCACTAGGGTGAGAGTGGCGCTGTGACCTCTCCTAGACAGGGGCTTTAGGTTTTTTTGGCGCCACAAAACCCTCCTCCGATTCAAATACACGGCACATTTCTAGGTTATATCTATCAAAACGTGGCACTCCGACAGTCAAGGAAACGTGCCGAAAAGTACAAACCTCGCTTTGTGGCCGATAGGACATCAGTTGTATATGTCAAAAAAAAATTCTAAAGTGAAAGCTCCTGATACGTAAACAGCTGACGAATATCTGCCCGTTACTAGAAATGTAATGAAGATCCGGCTGGTGTCACGACAGTCCATCAGGAAACCGGGTCCCTCACTGTCCAGGATGCATCTCCCGGCACCACTAAACCCCTTTCTCACCCCGACTCCCAAAAGCCATAACTTTTTTTATTTTTCGTCTTTTATTTATTGCGGGACGAGTTGTAGTTTATCACAGCACTATTTATTGTACCACGTAATGTACTGGGAACTTAAAAACAAAAAATTGTGGGGTAAATGACCAGAAAACAGTGATTCGATATAAACTGTGAGGAGAACGTCAGGGTATATATAATATGTGAGGAGTACATCAGGGTATATGTAATATGTGATTAGTACATCAGGGTATATGTAATATGTGAGGAGTACATCAGGATATATGTAATATGTGAGGAGTACATCAGGGTATATGTAATATGTGCGGAGTACATCAGGGTATATGTAGTATGTGAGGAGTACATCAGGGTATATGTAATATGTGTGGAGTACATCAGGGTATATGTAATATGTGAGGAGTACATCAGGGTATATGTAATATGTGAGGAGTACATCAGGGTATATGTAATATGTGAGGAGTACATCAGGGTATATGTAATCTGTGCGGGGTACATCAGGGTATATGTAATATGTGAGGAGCACATCAGGATATATGTAATATGTGAGGAGTACATCAGGATATATGTAATATGTGAGGAGTACATCGGGGTATATGTAATATGTGAGGAGTACATCAGGGTATATGTAATATGTGAGGAGTACATCAGGGTATATGTAATATGTGAGGAGTACATCAGGATGTATGTAATATGTGAGGAGTACATCAGGGTATATGTAATATGTGAGGAGTACATCAGGATATATGTAATATGTGAGGAGTACATCAGTGTATATGTAATATGTGAGGAGTACATCAGGGTATATGTAATATGTGAGGAGTACATCAGGATATATGTAATATGTGAGGACTACATCAGGGTATATGTAATATGTGAGGAGTACATCAGGATATATGTAATATGTGAGGACTACATCAGGGTATATGTAATATGTGAGGAGTACATCAGGATATATGTAATATGTGAGGAGTACATCAGGGTATATGTAATATGTGAGGAGTACATCAGGATATATGTAATATGTGAGGAGTACATCAGTGTATATGTAATCTGTGAGGAGTACATCAGGATATATGTAATATGTGAGGAGTACATCAGGATATATGTAATATGTGAGAAGTACATCAGGGTATATGTAATATGTGAGGAGTACATCAGGATATATGTAATATGTGAGGAGTACATCAGGATATATGTAATATGTGAGGAGTACATCAGGGTATATGTAATATGTTAGGAGTACATCAGGGTATATGTAATATGTGCGGGGTACATCAGGGTATATGTAATCTGTGCGGAGAACATCAGGGTATATGTAATATGTGAGGAGTACATCAGGATATATGTAATATGTGAGGAGTACATCAGGGTATATGTAATATGTGAGGAGTACATCAGGGTATATGTAATATGTGAGGAGTACATCAGGGTATATGTAATATGTGAGGAGTACATCAGGGTATATGTAATATGTGCGGGGTACATCAGGGTATATGTAATCTGTGCGGAGAACATCAGGGTATATGTAATATGTGAGGAGTACATCAGGATATATGTAATATGTGAGGAGTACATCAGGGTATATGTAATATGTGAGGAGTACATCAGGGTATATGTAATATGTGAGGAGTACATCAGGATATATGTAATATGTGAGGAGTACATCAGGATATATGTAATATGTGAGGAGTACATCAGGGTATATGTAATATGTGAGAAGTACATCAGGGTATATGTAATATGTGAGGAGTACATCAGGATATATGTAATATGTGAGGAGTACATCAGGGTATATGTAATATGTGAGGAGTACATCAGGATATATGTAATATGTGAGGAGTACATCAGGATATATGTAATATGTGCGGAGTACATCAGGGTATATGTAATGTGTGAGGAGTACATCAGGGTATATGTAATGTGTGAGGAGTACATCAGGGTATATGTAATATGTGAGGAGTACATCAGGGTATATGTAATATGTGAGGAGTACATCAGGGTATATGTAATATGTGAGGAGTACATCAGGGTATATGTAATATGTGAGGAGTACATCAGGATATATGTAATATGTGAGGAGTACATCAGGGTATATGTAATATGTGCGGAGTACATCAGGGTATATGTAGTATGTGAGGAGTACATCAGGGTATATGTAATATGTGTGGAGTACATCAGGATATATGTAATATGTGAGGAGTACATCAGGATATATGTAATATGTGAGGAGTACATCAGGGTATATGTAATATGTGAGGAGTACATCAGGATATATGTAATATGTGAGGAGTACATCAGGATATATGTAATATGTGCGGAGTACATCAGGGTATATGTAATCTGTGAGGAGTACATCAGGATATATGTAATATGTGAGGAGCATATCAGGGTATATGTAAACTGTGAGGAGTACATCAGGGTATATGTAATATGTGAGGAGTACATCAGGGTATATGTAATATGTGAGGAGTACATCAGGGTATATGTAATATGTGAGGAGTACATCAGGATATATGTAATATGTGAGGAGTACATCAGGGTATATGTAATATGTGAGGAGTACATCAGGATATATGTAATATGTGAGGAGTACATCAGGGTATATGTAATATGTGCGGAGTACATCAGGGTATATGTAGTATGTGAGGAGTACATCAGGGTATATGTAATATGTGTGGAGTACATCAGGATATATGTAATATGTGAGGAGTACATCAGGGTATATGTAATATGTGATTAGTACATCAGGGTATATGTAATATGTGAGGAGTACATCAGGATATATGTAATATGTGAGGAGCACATCAGGATATATGTAATATGTGAGGAGTACATCAGGGTATATGTAATCTGTGAGGAGTACATCAGGGTATATGTAATATGTGAGGGGTACATCAGGATATATGTAATATGTGAGGAGTACATCAGGGTATATGTAATATGTGAGGAGTACATCAGGATATATGTAATGAGTACATCAGGGTATATGTAATATGTGAGGAGTACATCAGGGTATATGTAATATGTGAGGAGTACATCAGGATATATGTAATATGTGAGGAGTACATCAGGGTATATGTAATATGTGAGGAGTACATCAGGATATATGTAATATGTGAGGAGTACATCAGGATATATGTAATCTGTGAGGAGCACATCAGGGTATATGTAATATGTGAGGAGTACATCAGGGTATATGTAATATGTGAGGAGTACATCAGGGTATATGTAATATGTGAGGAGTACATCAGGATATATGTAATATGTGAGGAGTACATCAGGATATATGTAATATGTGAGGAGTACATCAGGGTATATGTAATATGTGAGAAGTACATCAGGGTATATGTAATATGTGAGGAGTACATCAGGATATATGTAATATGTGAGGAGTACATCAGGGTATATGTAATATGTGAGGAGTACATCAGGATATATGTAATATGTGAGGAGTACATCAGGGTATATGTAATCTGTGAGGAGTACATCAGGGTATATGTAATCTGTGAGGAGTACATCAGGGTATATGTAATATGTGAGGAGTACATCAGGGTATATGTAATATGTGAGGAGTACATCAGGATATATGTAATATGTGCGGAGTACATCAGGGTATATGTAATGTGTGAGGAGTACATCAGGGTATATGTAATATGTGAGGAGTACATCAGGGTATATGTAATATGTGAGGAGTACATCAGGGTATATGTAATATGTGAGGAGTACATCAGGGTATATGTAATATGTGAGGAGTACATCAGGGTATATGTAATATGTGAGGAGTACATCAGGATATATGTAATATGTGAGGAGTACATCAGGATATATGTAATATGTGAGGAGTACATCAGGGTATATGTAATATGTGAGGAGTACATCAGGATATATGTAATATGTGAGGAGTACATCAGGATATATGTAATATGTGCGGAGTACATCAGGGTATATGTAATGTGTGAGGAGTACATCAGGGTATATGTAATGTGTGAGGAGTACATCAGGGTATATGTAATATGTGAGGAGTACATCAGGGTATATGTAATATGTGAGGAGTACATCAGGATATATGTAATATGTGAGGAGTACATCAGGGTATATGTAATATGTGAGGAGTACATCAGGATATATGTAATATGTGAGGAGTACATCAGGATATATGTAATATGTGAGGAGTACATCAGGATATATGTAATATGTGATTAGTACATCAGGGTATATGTAATCTGTGAGGAGTACATCAGGGTATATGTAATATGTGAGGAGTACATCAGGGTATATGTAATATGTGAGGAGTACATCAGGATGTATGTAATATGTGAGGAGTACATCAGGATATATGTAATATGTGAGGAGCACATCAGGGTATATGTAATATGTGAGGAGCACATCAGGGTATATGTAATATGTGAGGAGCACATCAGGATATATGTAATATGTGAGGAGTACATCAGGGTATATGTAATATGTGAGGAGTACATCAGGATATATGTAATATGTGAGGAGTACATCAGGATATATGTAATATGTGAGGAGTACATCAGGATATATGTAATATGTGAGGAGTACATCAGTGTATATGTAATATGTGAGGAGTACTTCAGGATATATGTAATATGTGAGGAGTACATCAGGGTATATGTAATGTGTGAGGAGCACATCAGGATATATGTAATATGTGAGGAGTACATCAGTGTATATGTAATATGTGAGGAGTACATCAGGATATACGTAATATGTAATATGTGAGGAGTACATCAGGATATATGTAATATGTGAGGAGTACATCAGGATATATGTAATATGTGAGGAGTACATCAGGATATATGTAATATGTGAGGAGTACATCAGGATATATGTAATATGTGAGGAGTACATCAGGGTATATGTAATATGTGAGGAGTACATCAGGGTATATGTAATATGTGAGGAGTACATCAGGGTATATGTAATATGTAATATGTGAGGAGTACATCAGGGTATATGTAATATGTGAGGAGTACATCAGGATATATGTAATATGTGAGGAGTACATCAGGATATATGTAATATGTGAGGAGTACATCAGGATATATGTAATATGTGAGGAGTACATCAGTGTATATGTAATATGTGAGGAGTACTTCAGGATATATGTAATATGTGAGGAGTACATCAGGATATATGTAATATGTGAGGAGTACATCAGGGTATATGTAATATGTGAGGAGTACATCAGGGTATATGTAATATGTGAGGAGTACATCAGGGTATATGTAATATGTGAGGAGTACATCAGGGTATATGTAATATGTGAGGAGTACATCAGGATATATGTAATATGTGAGGAGTACATCAGGATATATGTAATATGTGCGGAGTACATCAGGGTATATGTAATATGTGAGGAGTACATCAGGGTATATGTAATATGTGAGGAGTACATCAGGGTATATGTAATATGTGAGGAGTACATCAGGGTATATGTAATATGTGAGGAGTACATCAGGGTATATGTAATATGTGAGGAGTACATCAGGGTATATGTAATATGTGAGGAGTACATCAGGGTATATGTAATCTGTGAGGAGTACATCAGGGTATATGTAATATGTGAGGAGTACATCAGGATATATGTAATATGTGATTAGTACATCAGGGTATATGTAATGTGTGAGGAGCACATCAGGGTATATGTAATATGTGAGGAGTACATCAGGGTATATGTAATATGTGAGGAGTACATCAGGATATATGTAATATGTGAGGAGTACATCAGGATATATGTAATATGTGAGGAGTACATCAGGATATATGTAATATGTGATTAGTACATCAGGGTATATGTAATCTGTGAGGAGTACATCAGGGTATATGTAATATGTGAGGAGTACATCAGGGTATATGTAATATGTGAGGAGTACATCAGGATGTATGTAATATGTGAGGAGTACATCAGGATATATGTAATATGTGAGGAGCACATCAGGGTATATGTAATATGTGAGGAGCACATCAGGGTATATGTAATATGTGAGGAGCACATCAGGATATATGTAATATGTGAGGAGTACATCAGGGTATATGTAATATGTGAGGAGTACATCAGGATATATGTAATATGTGAGGAGTACATCAGGATATATGTAATATGTGAGGAGTACATCAGGATATATGTAATATGTGAGGAGTACATCAGTGTATATGTAATATGTGAGGAGTACTTCAGGATATATGTAATATGTGAGGAGTACATCAGGGTATATGTAATGTGTGAGGAGCACATCAGGATATATGTAATATGTGAGGAGTACATCAGTGTATATGTAATATGTGAGGAGTACATCAGGATATACGTAATATGTAATATGTGAGGAGTACATCAGGATATATGTAATATGTGAGGAGTACATCAGGATATATGTAATATGTGAGGAGTACATCAGGATATATGTAATATGTGAGGAGTACATCAGGATATATGTAATATGTGAGGAGTACATCAGGGTATATGTAATATGTGAGGAGTACATCAGGGTATATGTAATATGTGAGGAGTACATCAGGGTATATGTAATATGTAATATGTGAGGAGTACATCAGGGTATATGTAATATGTGAGGAGTACATCAGGATATATGTAATATGTGAGGAGTACATCAGGATATATGTAATATGTGAGGAGTACATCAGGATATATGTAATATGTGAGGAGTACATCAGTGTATATGTAATATGTGAGGAGTACTTCAGGATATATGTAATATGTGAGGAGTACATCAGGATATATGTAATATGTGAGGAGTACATCAGGGTATATGTAATATGTGAGGAGTACATCAGGGTATATGTAATATGTGAGGAGTACATCAGGGTATATGTAATATGTGAGGAGTACATCAGGGTATATGTAATATGTGAGGAGTACATCAGGATATATGTAATATGTGAGGAGTACATCAGGATATATGTAATATGTGCGGAGTACATCAGGGTATATGTAATATGTGAGGAGTACATCAGGGTATATGTAATATGTGAGGAGTACATCAGGGTATATGTAATATGTGAGGAGTACATCAGGGTATATGTAATATGTGAGGAGTACATCAGGGTATATGTAATATGTGAGGAGTACATCAGGGTATATGTAATATGTGAGGAGTACATCAGGGTATATGTAATCTGTGAGGAGTACATCAGGGTATATGTAATATGTGAGGAGTACATCAGGATATATGTAATATGTGAGGAGTACATCAGGATATATGTAATATGTGAGGAGTACATCAGGGTATATGTAATATGTGAGGAGTACATCAGGATATATGTAATATGTGAGGAGTACATCAGGATATATGTAATATGTGAGGAGTACATCAGGGTATATGTAATATGTGAGGAGTACATCAGGATATATGTAATATGTGCGGAGTACATCAGGGTATATGTAATGTGTGAGGAGTACATCAGGGTATATGTAATATGTGAGGAGTACATCAGGATATATGTAATGAGTACATCAGGGTATATGTAATATGTGAGGAGTACATCAGGGTATATGTAATATGTGAGGAGTACATCAGGATATATGTAATGAGTACATCAGGGTATATGTAATATGTGAGGAGTACATCAGGATATATGTAATATGTGAGGAGTACATCAGGGTATATGTAATATGTGAGGAGTACATCAGGGTATATGTAAGCTGTGAGGAGTACATCAGGATATATGTAATATGTGAGGAGTACATCAGGATATATGTAATATGTGAGGAGCACATCAGGATATATGTAATATGTGAGGAGCACATCAGGATATATGTAATCTGTGAGGAGCACATCAGGATATATGTAATCTGTGAGGAGCACATCAGGGTATATGTAATATGTGAGGAGTACATCAGGGTATATGTAATATGTGAGGAGTACATCAGGGTATATGTAATATGTGAGGAGTACATCAGGATATATGTAATATGTGAGGAGTACATCAGGATATATGTAATATGTGAGGAGTACATCAGGGTATATGTAATATGTGAGGAGTACATCAGGGTATATGTAATATGTGAGGAGTACATCAGGATATATGTAATATGTGAGGAGTACATCAGGATATATGTAATATGTGAGGAGTACATCAGGGTATATGTAATATGTGAGGAGTACATCAGGGTATATGTAACATGTGAGGAGTACATCAGGATATATGTAACATGTGAGGAGTACATCAGGATATATGTAATATGTGAGGAGTACATCAGGGTATATGTAATATGTGAGGAGTACATCAGGATATATGTAATATGTGAGGAGTACATCAGGATATATGTAATATGTGCGGAGTACATCAGGGTATATGTAATGTGTGAGGAGTACATCAGGGTATATGTAATATGTGAGGAGTACATCAGGGTATATGTAATATGTGAGGAGTACATCAGGGTATATGTAATATGTGAGGAGTACATCAGGATATATGTAATATGTGAGGAGTACATCAGGGTATATGTAATATGTGAGGAGTACATCAGGATATATGTAATATGTGAGGAGTACATCAGGATATATGTAATATGTGAGGAGTACATCAGGGTATATGTAATATGTGAGGAGTACATCAGGGTATATGTAATATGTGAGGAGTACATCAGGATATATGTAATATGTGCGGAGTACATCAGGGTATATGTAATGTGTGAGGAGTACATCAGGGTATATGTAATATGTGAGGAGTCCATCAGGGTATATGTAATATGTGAGGAGTACATCAGGGTATATGTAATATGTGAGGAGTACATCAGGATATATGTAATATGTGAGGAGTACATCAGGATATATGTAATATGTGAGGAGTACATCAGGATATATGTAATATGTGAGGAGTACATCAGGATATATGTAATATGTGAGGAGTACATCAGGATATATGTAATATGTGAGGAGTACATCAGGATATATGTAATATGTGAGGAGTACATCAGGATATATGTAATATGTGAGGAGTACATCAGGATATATGTAATATGTGAGGAGTACATCAGGATATATGTAATATGTGAGGAGTACATCAGGATATATGTAATATGTGAGGAGTACATCAGGATATATGTAATATGTGAGGAGTACATCAGGGTATATGTAATATGTGAGGAGTACATCAGGGTATATGTAATATGTGAGGAGTACATC